>NC_092228.1:25384888-25404888 GCF_036320965.1 Panulirus ornatus
ACAGAGTGAAAGTTTTTATATCGTATCAAATACTAAAACAGAGTGAAAGTTATTATGTCGTATCAAGTATTGTAATCAATGAGTTTTTACATAGCATCAAATACTGTAACAAAGTGAAAGTCTTATATCGTATAGATATTGTAATCAAGTAGTGTAACAGAGTAAAAGTTTTTATATCGTACGAAATACTGCAATAGAGTGAAAGTTTTTATATAATATCAAGCATTGAAATCAATGAATTTCTACATAGAATCAAATATTGTAACAGAGTGAAAGTTTTTATATCGTATCAAATACTGCAATAGAGTGAAAGTTTTTAGATCTTATCATATACTGCATCATAGTGAAAATCTTTATATCGTATCAAACAACAATAAAAGTTTTCATATCGCATCATATACATCATATGCCAGCATTTATATCGTATCATATATTCTAACAGTGACTTTTTATATCGCATCATGTACTGCAGTAAAGTGAAAGTTTTAATTTCGTATCAAATATTGTAACAAAGTGAAAGTTTTTATATCGTATCAAATATTGTAATCAATATTCTTATATGGTTTCAAATACTGTAACAAAGTGAAAGCTTTTATATTGCATCAAATATTGTAATCAAATTTATAGTATTTATATCGTATCATATACTGCAATAGAGTGAAAGTTTTTAGATCGTATCAAATATTCTAACAAACCGAAAGTTTTTATAACGTATATTGCAATAAAGTTTTTATATCGTATCATATACTGCAATAGAATGAAAGTTTTTATAACGTATCATATACTGCAATAAAATGAAAGTTTTTATATCATATCATATACTGCAATAAAATGAAAGTTTTTATAACGTATCATATACTGCAATAGAATGAAAGTTTTTATAACGTATCATATACTGCAATAAAATGAAAGTTTTTATATCATATCATATACTGCAATGAAATGAAAGTTTTTATATCGTATCATATACTGCAATAGAATGAAAGTTTTTATAACGTATCATATACTGCAATAAAATGAAAGTTTTATATCATATCATATACTGCAATAGAATGAAAGTTTTTATAACGTATCATATACTGCAATAGAATGAAAGTTTTTATATCATATCATATACTGCAATAAAATGAAAGTTTTTATATCATATCATATACTGCAATGAAATGAAAGTTTTTATATCGTATCATATACTGCAATAGAATGAAAGTTTTTATATCATATCATATACTGCAATAAAATGAAAGTTTTTATATCATATCATATACTGCAGTAGATGAAAGTTTTTATATCGTATCATATTCTGCAATAGAGTGAACGATTTTTACTCGTACCAAATATTGCAATCTATGACTTTCTGCATAGTATCAAATATTGCAACGAAGTTCTTATGTCGTATTATATACTACAATAGCGAGAGATTTTAGATCGTATCAGATATTGTAATCAATGAGTTTTTATATAATATCAAATATTGTAACACAGTGGAAACTTTTATATCGTATCATATACTGTGATAGTTTTCCATCGTATCAAATACTGTAAGCAATGAGTTTTTACATAGTATCAAATATAGTAACAAAGTGAAAGCTTTTACATCGTATCAAATATTGCAATGAATGAGTTTTTACATAGTACCAAATATTGTAACAATGGAAAAGTTTTTATATCGTATCAAATACTGCAATAGAGTGAAAGTTTTCATATGTATCACACACTGCAATAAAGTGAAAGTTTTTATATCGTATCAAATATTGTAACAGAGTAAAAATTTTTATATCGTATCATATACTGTCATAGCGTGAAAGTTTCTATATCGTATCAAATATTGCTACAGAGTGAAAGTTTTTATATCGTATGAAATGTTGTAACGGTGTGAAAGTTTTTATATCGTATCAAATATTTTAATCAGTATTTCTATATCGTATCAAATACTGTGACAAAGTGAAAGTTTTTGTATTGTATCAAATATTGTAATCAACGAGTTTTTAAATAGTATCAAATATTGTAAGAAAGTGAAAGTTTTGTATCGTAGAGTGAAAGTTTTTATATCGTATCATATACTGTAATAAAGTGAAAGTTTTCATATCGTTATATCGTATCATATACTGTAATAAAGTTAAAGTTTTTATATCTTATCAAATATTTTAATCAATGAGTTTTTACATAGTATCAAATATCTAACAAAGTGAAAGTTTTCATATCGTATCATATACTGCAAAAGAGTGAATGTTTTTATGTATCAAATATTGTAACAGAGCGAAACATTTTCTGTCATATATACTGCAATAGAGTGAAAGTTTTTATATCCTATCAAATATATTGCAGTCAATGAGTTTTTGTATAGTATTGTACTGTAACACAGTGAAAGTTTTTATATCGTATCATATACTGCAATAGTGAAAGTTTTTATATCGTATCAAATATTGTAATCAATGAGATTTACATAATATCAAATATTTAACAGAGGGAAAGCTTTAATATCGTATCATATACTGGAACAGAGTAAAAGTCTTTATATCGTATCATATACTGCAATAGAGTGAGATTTTATATCGCATCACATATTGTAATCAATGAGTTTTTGTATAATATCAAATATTGTAAAAGAGGGAAAGCTTTTATATCGTATCATATACTTTGATAGAGGGAAAGTTTATTTATCATTATTATATCAAATGCGTAATATAGTGCATGTTTTAGATAGTATGAAATACTGTAATACAATGAGTTTTCATACAGAAACAAATATTGCACTAGAGTGAAGCTTTTATACCGTATCAAATAGCGCAATATAATGAAAGTTTATATGTCGTATCAAATATTCTAATACAGTGAATTTTTATATAGTATCAAATCCTGGAAGAGTGAAAGTTTTATAGAGTATCAAATATCATGATAAAGTAAAATTTCAAAATATAGTATCAAATATTGTAATAGAGTGAGTTCTTGTATCAAATATCGTAATAGTGATTTTTTGTCGTATCAAATATCGTAATATAGTAAGTTTTTATATCGTATCAAATATTGAAATAGAGTGAAAGTTTTTATATCGTATCAAATATTGTGATTGAGTGAAAGGTTTTTATATCGTATCAAATATTGTAATAGAGTGAGATATTATATTGTATCAAATATCGTAATAGGGTGAGTTCTTATATCGTATCAAATATCGTACTCTTGTGAAAGTTTTTATATCGTATCAAATATCGTTATAGAGTGAAAGTTTTATATCGCATGAAATACTGTAATAGAGTGAGTTTTATACCTTACCAGATATCGTAACAGGAGGAGTTTTTATACCATATCAAACATCGTAACAAAGTGAAAGTTTTAAAATCCCATCAAATAATGTATTAGACTGAAAATATTTTTTTCATAGTATCAAATATTGTAACTGATTGAGTTTTTATTTTTTTTTTATTTTTTTTGCTTTGTGGCTGTCTCCCGCGTTTGCGAGGTAGCGCAAGGAAACAGACGAAAGAAATGGCCCAACCCACCCCCATACACATGTATATACATACGTCCACACACGCAAATATACATACCTACACAGCTTTCCATGGTTTACCCCAGACGCTTCACATGCCCTGATTCAATCCACTGACAGCACGTCAACCCCAGTATACCACATCGATCCAATTCACTCTATTCCTTGCCCTCCTTTCACCCTCCTGCATGTTCAGGCCCCGATCACACAAAATCTTTTTCACTCCATCTTTCCACTTACAATTTGGTCTCCCACTTCTCCTCGTTCCCTCCACCTCCGACACATATATCCTCTTGGTCAATCTTTCCTCACTCATTCTCTCCATGTGCCCAGACCATTTCAAAACACCCTCTTCTGCTCTCTCAACCACGCTCTTTTTATTTCCACACATCTCTCTTACCCTTACGTTACTTACTCGATCAAATCACCTCACACCACACATTGTCCTCAAACATCTCATTTCCAGCACATCCATCCTCCTGCGCACAACTCTATCCATAGCCCACGCCTCGCAACCATACAACATTGTTGGAACCACTATTCCTTCAAACATACCCATTTTTGCTTTCCGAGATAATGTTCTCGACTTCCACACATTCTTCAAGGCCCCCCAGAATTTTCGCCCCCTCCCCCACCCTATGATCCACTTCCGCTTCCATGGTTCCATCCGCTGCCAGATCCACTCCCAGATATCTAGAACACTTTACTTCCTCCAGTTTTTCTCCATTCAAACTTACCTCCCAATTGACTTGACCTTCAACCCTATTGTACCTAATAACCTTGCTCTTATTCACATTTACTCTTAACTTTCTTCTTTCACACACATTACCAAACTCAGTCACCAGCTCCTGCAGTTTCTCACATGAATCAGCCACCAGCGCTGTATCATCAGCGAACAACAACTGACTCACTTCCCAAGCTCTCTCATCCCCAACAGACTTCATACTTGCCCCTCTTTCCAAAACTCTTGCTTTCACCTCCCTAACAACCCCATCCATAAACAAATTAAACAACCATGGAGACATCACACACCCCTGCCGCAAACCTACATTCACTGAGAACCAATCACTTTCCTCTCTTCCTACACGTACACATGCCTTACATCCTCGATAAAAACTTTTCACTGCTTCTAGCAACTTGCCTCCCACACCATATATTCTTAATACCTTCCACAGAGCATCTCTATCGACTCTTTCATATGCCTTCTCCAGATCCATAAATGCTACATACAAATCCATTTGCTTTTCTAAGTATTTCTCACATACATTCTTCAAAGCAAACACCTGATCCACACATCCTCTACCACTTCTGAAACCACACTGCTCTTCCCAATCTGATGCTCTGTACATGCCTTCACCCTCTCAATCAATACCCTCCCATATAATTTACCAGGAATACTCAACAAACTTATACCTCTGTAATTTGAGCACTTATTCACATTTACTCTTAACTTTCTTCTTTCACACACTTTACCAAACTCAGTCACCAGCTTCTGCAGTTTCTCACATGAATCAGCCACCAGCGCTGTATCATCAGCGAACAACAACTGACTCACTTCCCAAGCTCTCTCATCCCCAACAGACTTCATACTTGCCCCTCTTTCCAAAACTCTTGCATTCACCTCCCTAACAACCCCATCCATAAACAAATTAAACAACCATGGAGACATCACACACCCCTGCCGCAAACCTACATTCACTGAGAACCAATCACTTTCCTCTCTACCTACACTTACACATGCCTTACATCCTCGATAAAAACTTTTCACTGCTTCTAACAACTTGCTTCCCACACTGTATATTCTTAATACCTTCCACAGAGCATCTCTATCAACTCTATCATATGCCTTCTCCAGATCCATAAATGCTACATACAAATCCATTTGCTTTTCTAAGTATTTCTCACATACATTCTTCAAAGCAAACACCTGATCCACACATCCTCTACCACTTCTGAAACCACACTGCTCTTCCCCAATCTGATGCTCTGTACATGCCTTCACCCTCTCAATCAATACCCTCCCATATAATTTACCAGGAATACTCAACAAACTTATACCTCTGTAATTTGAGCACTCACTCTTATCCCCTTTGCCTTTGTACAATGGCACTATGCACGCATTCCGCCAATCCTCAGGCACCTCACCATGAGTCATACATACATTAAATAACCTTACCAACCAGTCAATAATACAGTCACCACCTTTTTTGATAAATTCCACTGCAATACCATCCAAACCTGCTGCCTTGCCGGCTTTCATCTTCCGCAAAGCTTTTACTACCTCTTCTCTGTTTACCAAATCATTTTCCCTAACCCTCGCACTTTGCACACCACCTCGACCAAAACACCCTATATCTGCCACTCTATCATCAAACACATTCAACAAACCTTCAAAATACTCACTCCATCTCCTCACATCACCACTACTTTTTATCACCTCCCCATTTGCGCCCTTCACTGAAGTTCCCATTTGCTCCCTTGTCTTACGCACTTTATTTACCTCCTTCCAGAACATCTTTTTATTCTCCCTAAAATTTAATGATACTCTCTCACCCCAACTCTCATTTGCCCTCTTTTTCACCTCTTGCACCTTTCTCTTGACCTTCTGTCTCTTTCTTTTATACATCTCCCACTCAATTGCATTTTTTCCCTGCAAAAATCGTCCAAATGCCTCTCTCTTCTCTTTCACTAATAATCTTACTTCTTCATCCCACCACTCACTACCCATTCTAATCAACCCACCTCCCACTCTTCTCATGCCACAAGCATCTTTTGCGCAATCCATCACTGCTTCCCTAAATACATCCCATTCCTCCCCCACTCCCTTTACTTCCATAGTTCTCACCTTTTTCCATTCTGTACTCAGTCTCTCCTGGTACTTCCTCACACAAGTCTCCTTCCCAAGCTCACTTACTCTCACCGCCCTCTTCACCCCAACATTCACTCTTCTTTTCTGAAAACCTATACAAATCTTCACCTTAGCCTCCACAAGATAGTGATCAGACATCCCTCCAGTTGCACCCCTCAGCACATTAACATCCAAAAGTCTCTCTTTCGCGCGCCTGTCAATTAACACGTAATCCAATAACGCTCTCTGGCCATCTCTCCTACTTACATACGTATACTTATGTATATCTCGCTTTTTAAACCAGGTATTCCCAATTACCAGTCCTTTTTCAGCACATAAATCTACAAGCTCTTCACCATTTCCATTTACAACACTGAACACCCCATGTATACCAATTATTCCCTCAACTGCCACATTACTCACCTTCGCATTCAAATCACCCATCACTATAACCCGGTCTCGTGCATCAAAACCACTAACACACTCATTCAGCTGCTCCCAAAACACTTGCCTCTCATGATCTTTCTTCTCATGCCCAGATGCATATGCACCAATAATCACCAATCTCTCTCCATCAACTTTCAGTTTTACCCATATTAATCGAGAATTTACTTTCTTACACTCTATCACATACTCCCACAACTCCTGTTTCAGGAGTACTGCTACTCCTTCCCTTGCTCTTGTCCTCTCACTAACCCCTGACTTTACTCCCAAGACATTCCCAAACCACTCTTCCCCTTTACCCTTGAGCTTCGTTTCACTCAGAGCCAAAACATCCAGGTTCCTTTCCTCAAACATACTACCTATCTCTCCTTTTTTCACATCTTGGTTACATCCACACACATTTAGACACCCCAGTCTGAGCCTTCGAGTTTTTTATATCGTATCAAATATCGTAATAGAGTGGAAGTTTTTATATCGTATCAAATATTACAAATCAGATTACATATTATATAAAATATCGTAATAGATAAGTTTTATGTTGTATCAAATATTGTAAGAGACAAGTTTTATATCGTATCAAATATCGCAATAAAGTTTTTATATCTTATCAAATATTGTAACAATCTATTTTTTATATTGTATTAAATATGGTAATAGAGACGTTTTATATCGTATCAAATATGGTAATAGAGAAGTTTTAAATCGTATCAAATATGGTAACAGAAAAGTTTTATATCGTAATAAATATGGTAATAGAGAAATCTTAAATCGTATCAAATATGGTTATAGAGCTTTATATCGTATCAAATATCGTAGTAGAGAAATTTTATATGTTAAAAGAGAAGTTTTATGTCATAATAAATGCCACAGTTTCTCTAACCTTAGCAGTGAAGGTCTGAAAGTGGTTCTTTCATCTGTTTGTTCCCGGTACAGTAAACTGGACAGCTGGAGATCTACGTAAACTTTCTGCGCTAATGAAAATAACACTGAACTACTCAGACGAAATTTACTCGCCTTACCAAGTGAGGAAATGTAATGAGTAAATACATAAATGAATTTACTCGCCTTACCAAGTGAGGAAATGTAATGAGTAAATACATAAATGAATTTACTCGCCTTACTAAGTGAGGAAATGTAATGAGTAAATACATAAATGAATTTACTCGCCTTACCAAGTGAGGAAATGTAATGAGTAAATACATAGATGAATTTACTCGACTTACCAAGTGAGGAAATGTAATGAGTAAATACATAGATGAATTTACTCGACTTACCAAGTGAGGAAATGTAATGAGTAAATACATAGATGAATTTACTCGCCTTACCAAGTGAGGAAATGTAATGAGTAAATACATAGATGAATTTACTCGACTTACCATGTAATGAGTAAATAAATAGATGAATTTACTCGACTTATCAAGTGAGAAAAGTTTGATGAGATGACTAACTTCTCAGACTAATTTCTTCTAGTCACCAAGTGAGAAAACTTGGATGAGAAGAGTATAGAAGATTTTGTCTTAGAGATACCATCTCTAGTCTCACCAGTGGAAGATGTCTTGTCAGTAGGACTTTCTCGTCTCCCTAGTGTATGATTCCTTCGTCTCACCAGTGGACGATGTCCTACTCTTCCCAGTGGAAGGGGCCATCCACTGGTGAGACGAAGTAGCCATTCAATAATGAGACGAAGGAACTACCCACTGGTGAGACAAAGGAGCCACCCATCGGTGAGATGAAGACCAGTGGACAGTTCCTTTGTCTCACCAGTGGAAGGTTTCCTTGTCTCACCAGTGGATTATTTCCATGTTTAACCACTGGATTATTTTCTCGTTTCGCATGTGAGCAGATCCTTCGACTCAACATTGGGTGAATCCTTCGTATCACCAGTGGGTGGTTCCTTCGTCCCATCCGTGGGCGATTCCTTCATTTCACTAGTGGGCAGCTCCTTTGTCTTACCAGTGGGTGGTCTTCTCGTTTCACCAGTGAATTGTTCCTTCGTTTCACAAGTGAACAGACCCCTCGTCTCGCCATTAGCCGGTGTTTTTTATCTCAACCGTGGGCGATTCCTTCGTTTCTCTAGTGGGTGGTTTCTTTGCATCATAAGTGGGTGGTTTCTTTATCTCACCAGTGGATGGTTTCTTTGTCTCACCAGTGGGTGGTTTCTTTGTCTCACCAGTGGGTGGTTTCTTTATCTCACCAGTGGGTGGTTTCTTTGTCTCACCAGTGGGTGGTTTCTTTGTCTCACCAGTGGGTGGTTGCTTTGTCTCACCAGTGGGTGGTTTCTTTGTCTCACCAGTGGGTGGTTTCTTTATCTCACCAGTGGGTGGTTTCTTTGTCTCACCAGTGGGTGGTTTCTTTGTCTCACCAGTGGGTGGTTTCTTTATCTCACCAGTGGGTGGTTTCTTTGTCTCACCAGTGGGTGGTTTCTTTATCTCACCAGTGGGTGGTTGCTTTGTCTCACCAGTGGGTGGTTTCTTTGTCTCACCAGTGGGTGGTTTCTTTGTCTCACCAGTGGGTGGTTTCTTTGTCTCACCAGTGGGTGGTTTCTTTGTCTCACCAGTGGGTGGTTTCTTTGTCTCACCAGTGGGTGGTTTCTTTGTCTCACCAGTGGGTGGTTTCTTTGTCTCACCAGTGGGTGGTTTCTTTGTCTCACCAGTGGGTGGTTGCTTTGTCTCACCAGTGGGTGGTTTCTTTGTCTCACCAGTGGATGGTTTCTTTGTCTCACCAGTGGGTGGTTTCTTTGTCTCACCAGTGGGTGGTTTCTTTGTCTCACCAGTGGGTGGTTTCTTTGTCTCACCAGTGGGTGGTTTCTTTGTCTCACCAGTGGGTGGTGTCTTTGTTTTACATATTGGAAGTATTTTAGAACATCTCTGGCTATGTAAGAGAAGCTCAAATACTGGAAGTGTTTGAGAGAATTGCTTGGCTAGTTGGTTGATCTTTCATATATTGAAGTTGTTTCAGAAGCTTTCATATATTGAAGGTGTTTCAGAACAACTTCTCCTCTCTAACTGAGGCTTTCATATATTGAAGTTGTTTCAGAACAACTTCGTCTCTCTAACTGAAGCTTTCATATATCGAAGGTGTTTCAGAACAACTTCGTCTCTCTAACTGAAGCTTTCATATATTGAAGTTGTTTCAGAACAACTTCGTCTCTCTAACTGAAGCTTTCATATATTGAAGGTGTTTCAGAACAACTTCTCCTCTCTAACTGAAGCTTTCATATATTGAAGTTGTTTCAGAACAACTTCGTCTCTCTAACTGAAGCTTTCATATATCGAAGGTGTTTCAGAAGCTTTCATATATTGAAGGTGTTTCAGAAGCTTTCATATATTGAAGGTGTTTCAGAAGCTTTCATATTGTGGAAGTGTCTCAGAATGTGTTAGTTATGTAAGTGACATGTTCATATTTTGTAAGAAGGTCTATGATTACTGAACTCTTACTTTCCTGTATTAGAAGCATTTGAGAATGTCTAATTGTTGTGCAAACTTCATCCATGAAAGTTTAGGTCAACAAGAAAACTTTCAACCCAATGTTCATTGTATGAGAGAGAACCATTTCTTCCTATTCGAGTTAAGGCAGCAATAGATTGTCTCACAGTACCCACTCGGCCACCTTAAAGCAGATGGTGTATGCCAGTAATGCTCTTGCCTTCCTCAATGTTCCACACGATATTTTATGGTTCACAATATTTATCTTTCAAGTTTTCTCCCCTCTTGTCAGGGCTCAGAAAACTAGTCTCTAGTAAGAGTTTTCCATCATACTTCTTCATAATGCCAGACAAAGATGGCAAATATTCACGTTTACGGCCAGACATATAGAAAATATGATTAGGTTAGGTTAGTTATAACACTCAATGTGCCAGAAACAATATGAAGGAATCAACCTTACTTTTATGACAACCAGAAATTATAACACTGAATAACAACTACACACACACACACACACACACACACACACACACACACACACACACACACACACACACACACATACACACACACAGACACTGTACACACTAACCTACACATACCCCCTATACACATTAACCTACACATACTCCCTGTACACATTAACCGACACATACTCCCTGTACACACTAACCTACACATACTCCCTGTACACATTGACCTACACATACTCCCTGTACACACTAACCTACACATACTCCCTGTACACATTGACCTACACATACTCCCTGTACACACTAACCTACACATACTCCCTGTACACACTCACCTACACATACTCCCTGTACACATTAACCTACACATACTCCCTGTACACATTAACCGACACATTCTCCCTGTACACACTAACCTACACATACTCCCTGTACACATTGACCTACACATACTCCCTGTACACACTAACCTACACATACTCCCTGTACACACTAACCTACACATACTCCATGTACACTTGTGTACAACGGCATCCTTCATTAGTCCTCTGTACACCCTCATTTCTATATTTCTATGTACACCTCCACACTTGATCAATCTTCAGTAGACACTAACTTCTATATTCTCCCTGTACACCTTTATCACGCAAGCTCTCCCTACATTCGCACATCTATATTCACCCTGTTCACCTCCCTAGCTGGCTCCACATATTCACCCTGTTCACCTCCCTACCTGGCTCCACATATTCACCCTGTTCACCTCCCTAGCTGGCTCCACATATTCACCCTGTTCACCTCCCTAGCTGGCTCCACATATTCACCCTGTTCACCTCCCTACCTGGCTCCACATATTCACCCTGTTCACCTCCCTAGCTGGCTCCACATATTCACCCTGTTCACCTCCCTAGCTGGCTCCACATATTCACCCTGTTCACCTCCCTAGCTGGCTCCACATATTCATATGTTGTTGTGGCCGGACCTTCCCATCTCCACACACCACCAGCCATTCTGAAACATGAGTTGCCACACTCACAATATGTGATGGCTTGCCAACGGGATGCCAAACATTCCTGTAATTCTCCTAGTTTCCTCTGGCATAGCTTCCCTAGCGGCATGGACGAGAAGCTGTTATTTTTCCCAGCTAGATGAAGCCTTCAGGCGAGCTGGCTTCCTGGAAGTCGGTCACTTAATTACCTAAATATGAACCATGTTGTTGTGCAGAGCTAATTATGGAAGTAGAAGCGATATTTTCCTTGTTAACTTGCTATGTAAGCACCGATAACGACTTCATTTTTACCATGTATTATAAACAATGTTTACAGTACATTTTTCACTTCTCTTTATCATGATATTGTCTGATTCAGACACATTTTGAACACTGTTGCCAGCCAGAGTTTCATATCTTTCTTAGGTAAGAATCTCACACAAACGATCACTCGATTTCAAATGTTCGTAAAGATAAAATGTTGGCAGGTAACACAAGACACGACATAGATATATGAAACTTTCTTTATATATTGCTTTCTTCATATATTGCTTCATGGTCTACATATCTTGCTTCATGGTCTTCATATATTGCTTCATGGTCTTCATATATTGCTTCCTGGTCTTCATATATTGCTTCATAGTCTTCATATATTGCTTCATGGTCTTCATATATTGCTTCATGGTCTTCATATATTGCTTCATAGTCTTCATATATTGCTTCATGGTCTTCATATATTGCTTCATGGTCTTCATATATTGCTTCATAGTCTTCATATATCACTTCATGATCTTCATATGTTCCTTCATTGTCTTCATATATTACTTCCTGGTCTTAATATATTACTTCATGGTACTCATATATTGCTTCATGGTCTTCATATATTGCTTTATAGTCTTCATATATTGCTTCATGGTCTTCATATATTGCTTCATGGTCTTCATATATTGCTTCATAGTCTTCATATATTGCTTCATGGTCTTCATATATTGCTTCATGGTCTTCATATATTGCTTCATAGTCTTCATATATTGCTTTATAGTCTTCATATATTGCTTCATGGTCTTCATATATTGCTTCATGGTCTTCATATATTGCTTCATGGTCTTCATATATTGCTTCATGGTCTTCATATATTACTTCATGGTTTTCATATATTACTTCATGGTCTTCATATATTGCTCTATGGCCTTCATATATTGCTTCATGGTCTTCATATATTGCTTCATGGCCTTCATATAATGCTTCATGGTCTTCCTATATTGCTTCATAGTCTTCATATATTACTTCATGGTCTTCATATATTACATCATGGTCTTCATATATTGCTTCATTGTCTTCATATATTGCTTCATGGTCTTCATATATTACTTCATGGTTTTCATATATTACTTCATGGTCTTCATATATTGCTCTATGGCCTTCATATATTGCTCTATGGCCTTCATATATTGCTTCATGGTCTTCATATATTGCCTCATGGTCTTCATATATTACTTTAGGTTCTTCATATATTGCTTCATGGTCTTCATATATAGCTTCATGGTTTTCATGCATTGCTTCATAGTCTTCATATATGATAATAATGATAATGGTAATAATAATAATAATAATGATAATAATAATAATAATAATAATAATAATAATAATAATAATAATGATAATGACAATAATAATAATAATAATAATAATAATAATGATAATAATAATAATAATGATAATATAATGATAATGATAATGGTAATAATAATGATAATAATAATAATGATCATCATAACAATGATAATAATAATGATTATAATAATGATAATAATAATAATAATAATAATAATAATAATAATAATACTAGTAATAATTTTTTTTTTCATACTATTCGTCATTTCCCGCGTCAGCGAGGTAGCGTTAAGAACAGATGACTGGGCTTCTGAGGAAACATCCTCACCTGGCCCCCTTCTCTGTTCCTTCCTTTGGAAAATTAAAAAAAAAAAGAAAAAAAAACGAGAGGGGAGGATTTCCAGCCCCCCGCTCCCTTCCCTTTTAGTCGCCTTCTAAGACACGCAGGGAATACGTGGGAAGTATTCTTTCTCCCCTATCCCCAGGGATAATATATATATATATATATATGTATATATATATATATATATATATATATATATATATATATATATATATATATATATATATATATATATATATTCATACATGGTGCCATTATTGATAATAATGATAATAATGATAATGATAATAATAATAATAATAATAATGATAATAATAATAATGATTATAATAATGATATTAATTATCATTATTATTATAATAATAATGATAATAATATTAAACATTTTTTTTTCACTTTATCGCTGTCTCCCGTGTTAGCAAGGTAGGGGAAGGAAACAGACGAAAGAATGGCCCAACCCACCCACATACACATGTATATACATACACGTCCAAACATGTACATACATATATCTACACATTTTAACGTATACATATATATACATACTCAGACATATACATATATACACAAGCACATAATTTATCCTTGCTGCCTTTATTCATTCTCGTCGCCACCCCGACACACATGTAATAGCAGTATCTTCTTTGTCAATCTTTCCTGTTCTGTACTAATATGTTCCTTGCTACAGGAAATGTTTTTGAGCAAGTTGTACATATCTGACATATCTACATGATGTGTATATAACATTAACAACAAATAGGATAAGAATAAAGTGGTTGATGTGTATAACATTATCAAAAATGTGATAAGAATAAAGTGGTTGATGTGTTCATAACATTAACAACAAATAGGATAAGAATAAAGTGGTTGATGTGTTTATAACATTGACAGCAAATAGGATAAGAATAAAGTGGTTGATGTGTTTATAACATTAATAATAAATATGATAAGAATAAAGTGGTTGATGTGTTTATAACATTAATAATAAATATGATAAGAATAAAGTGGTTGATGTGTATAACATTATCAACAAATAGGATAAGAATAAAATGGTTGATGTCTTCTATTTCAGAGGGCAATCCATATTTTCCTGCCTCAGAGAAAACACTATCAAGAATTGTCACGTGGCTTAGATGGGATTATTCTTTAGGTAAACATATATCAACATAGGTAAATATACATTAACACTGGTAAACCTACATTAACATTGGTAAACATACATTGACAATGGCAGACATGCATTAGCAATGGTAAACATACATTAACATTGGTAGACCTACATTAACATTGGTAAACATGCATTAACATTGGTAAACATACATCAACAATGGCAAACATACATTAACATAGGTAAACATACATTAACATTGGTAAACATACATCAACAATGGCAAACATACATTAACATAGGTAAACATACATTAACATTGGTAAACATACATCAACAATGGCAAACATACATTAACATAGGTAAACATACATTAACATAGGTAAACATACATTAACAGACTCAGACTGGTTAGACGTATCAAGTGGCGTGCTCCAGGAACTTTATATTGGAACTTCTCATCTTTATTAATGATAATGGTATAAAATATGAAGATAATTTCCATTGAGAACGAACGACACAACATAAGATTATTTAGCTTAGAATTTTAAACGGTGATATGAAAGACATATTCAAATTATCGAAATCTTTGATAATCTAAGCAGCTAATTAAAGCTATATTTGTTTCATTTCACGTGTAGTAATGCAAATTATTTACTTCCAATGAAACAAAGAACTTTTTCTTGATTGTTGAAATATAGAATGATTTGCCTTTTATAGCAGTTGATACATTGAAGAACAGACTTGATAAATACATCATATTAGGTCCTTCACTAGTGTCACTTGTAGCAATTAAATCAAAGTTTACATGCATTTCTCCCAGTCATCTATTTACATTACTAGTCTTGCCACAGTAGGATATATATTTTGATCTCTTCCACAGCCTCTAAGTGACCTTATAGTTTTGGTGTTTGTTTTCCTATATATAACTTTGGTATGTATATTTGGTTAACACGTTTGCCATTTCACGCCTCAGCAGCCAGGTAACTCACATTTACTCTCGCTACAAGCGCTTCTATCACCAAACAGACCTTACTGTGGTTCCCCCGACCATTGCACGTGCTTTGGTTCGCTCTTTAACAGCACGTCGCCCTCTGTATACCACATCGCTCTCTGTCCCTAGCATGTCTCACACGTTCCTGCATATTTAAGCCATTCAAAGGATCTTTCACTCCATCTTCTCCGTGGCTGTTTCTTCCTCATATGTGTATCTTTTCCCACACTTTACTGCTCCTCCCAGTGTTGCTGACTATCTCAACTTTACTGACACTGTCAGCCACAACTATGGTCCCGCCAGTGTTACTGGCTGATGGTAGTGTTACTGACACTGTCAGCCACAACTATGGTCCTGCCAGTGTTACTGGCTGATGGTAGTGTTACTGACACTGTCAGCCACAACTATGGTCCTGCCAGTGTTACTGGCTGATGGTAGTGTTACTGACACTGTCAGCCACAACTATAGTCCTGCCAGTGTTACTGGCTGATGGTAGTGTTACTGACACTGTCAGCCACAACTATAGTCCTGCCAGTGTTACTGGCTGATGGTAGTGTTACTGACACTGTCAGCCACAACTATGGTCCCGCCAGTGTTACTGGCTGATGGTAGTGTTACTGACACTGTCAGCCACAACTATGGTCCCGCCAGTGTTACTGGCTGATGGTAGTGTTACTGACACTGTCAGCCACAACTATGGTCCTGCCAGTGTTACTGGCTGATGGTAGTGTTACTGACACTGTCAGCCACAACTATGGTCCTGCCAGTGTTACTGGCTGATGGTAGTGTTACTGACACTGTCAGCCACAACTATGGTCCTGCCAGTGTTACTGGCTGATGGTAGTGTTACTGACACTGTCAGCCACAACTATGGTCCCGCCAGTGTTACTGGCTGATGGTAGTGTTACTGACACTGTCAGCCACTACTATGGTCCTGCCAGTGTTACTGGCTGATGGTAGTGTTACTGACACTGTCAGCCACAACTATAGTCCTGCCAGTGTTACTGGCTGATGGTAGTGTTACTGACACTGTCAGCCACAACTATGGTCCTGCCAGTGTTACTGGCTGATGGTAGTGTTACCGACACTGTCAGCCACAACTATGGTCCTGCCAGTGTTACTGGCTGATGGTAGTGTTACCGACACTGTCAGCCACAACTATGGTCCTGCCAGTGTTACTGGCTGATGGTAGTGTTACTGACACTGTCAGCCACAACTATAGTCCCGCCAGTGTTACTGGCTGATGGTAGTGTTACTGATACTGTCAGCCACAACTATGGTCCTGCCAGTGTTACTGGCTGATGGTAGTGTTACTGACACTGTCAGCCACAACTATGGTTCTGCCAGTGTTACTGGCTGATGGTAGTGTTACTGACACTGTCAGCCACAACTATGGTCCCGCCAGTGTTACTGGCTGATGGTAGTGTTACTGACACTGTCAGCCACAACTATGGTTCTGCCATTGTTACTGACGCTGATAACCACTTCGGTAAAACCTTCTATGTAGGCTAGATAGATCTAGCATGAACACTATAACTTGTTCTGCATTAGAACATTCTACCTAGAATGGAAGGATTCAACAGCGACAGTATAACATTATGTGTAGATTGAACTTCTCTTACAACCTTATGTGTTCACTGGACGGATCCAGCATGAACAGCATAGATTGAACTTCTCTTACAACCTTATGTGTTCACTGGACGGATCCAGCAGTAAGAGAATGGACTTATTTGATCCTGAACCTTATATGTAGACTGGAGAGATCCAGTTGATCTTGAACCTTATATGTAGACTGGAGAGATCCAGTTGATCTTGAACCTTATATGTAGACTGGAGAGATCCAGATGATCTTGAACCTTATATGTAGACTGGAGAGATCCAGTTGATCTTGAACCTTATATGTAGACTGGAGAGATCCAGTTGATCTTGAACCTTATATGTAGACTGGAGAGATCCAGTTGATCTTGAACCTTATATGTGGACTGGAGAGATCCAGTTGATCTTGAACCTTATATGTAGACTGGAGAGATCCCGTAGCAACAATACATATTGAGATCCTCTCTAACCGTAGCTGTCAACTTGAGAGATCCACCAGTATGGCTTCCGTGAGGCGAGATCCACTGGTAATATTCTTTCCTATCTTACTAATGTCTGGTATTCATCCCTGGAAGATTTTGGGGAGTCATGTGTAGATGCCCTTGACGTATCTAAGTCTTCTGACAGGTTGTGGCATCAGAGTCTCATCTCTAACCTCCTTTCTCTTGGTTTCCCTCCCTCACTTTGCTCCTTCATATCTAGCATCCTCTCTGGCCGATCTATCTCTGTGGTGTTGATGGATCAGCCTGCCACCTTGTCTCGATCAACAATGGTCTCCCTCAAGGTCCTGTCCTTTTCCCTACACTTTTTCTACTTTTCCTCAACGATTTCCTCTCCTCCACAATAATCCAATGCACTCATAGAATGACGACTCAACCCTGCATTCTTCCACTTCCTTCAATTCTGCTCCTTCTCTCACTCGCTCTGCATCTCGCCTTGACACAGCTTCCTCAGTAAACTCAGACCTGGCCAGGATATCTCAGTGGGGTGCACAAAATCTAGTTAAGTTTAATGCCTCCAAGACCCAGTTTCTACCCATCTCTCTATCGAAAACTCCTCACAACTCTCGTCTTTCCTTTAACCGTTCAATAATTCCACTTCTTAACTCAATGAGCAAACTTGGTACTACTGTAACATCCACTCTGTCTTGGAAACCCCACGTTACAGGAATAGCTAAGTCTGCCTCTAAGAAACTGGATGTCCAGTTTAGATGTGTAAACTTCTTCTCTTGTGAACAGTTGTTCCGTTTATACAAGGGATTGATTCGTCCTTGTATGGAGTCCTGCTCTCACATCTGGGGTGGTTCTGCTCTGTATCCTTACTTGACACACTCGAGTCCAAAGTGGTCCGCCATATAAACTGTCCCAGGCTAACTTTATCCCCTTGCCCTACGCCGCAATGTTGGATCACTTTCCCTCTTATATAGGTATTACTTTGTGTTTGCCCCTGAGAGCTGGCTGCTTGTGTGCCCCCCACTACTAGCTAGACCACGCAATACTCTGCAAGCTGCTGCGTCACATGATTACTGTGTGGCCATCAGCAACTCAAGGGTGGGCCGTTTTGATAACTGTTTCTTTCCCTACACGTCGAAGCTTTGGATCTCTCTACCTTCTGATGTCCTTCCTAATAACCATGACCTGGCGGCACATTTCAAAACACAGGGTTTTCCCTTCCTCCAAAGAAGTAGATACTTTCCATTGCCTTATCTTTTCCCTTTCATTATTATCTCAGTATTCCAATTAAGGTCCACTTGATGTAGACTTTTGTCCGTGATTGGAACCCTCAACATAAACAAGTAACAGTACAGAGTGAGATTTATAACTCAACTGGAGACAACCAGCAGCAACAGTAGGACATGAATTTCTCTAGAACCTTATGTATAGACTGGAAGGATCCGCTAGCAACATTAAAACTTGTGTATAAGCTTATGTGCTCTCTGGAGGGCTGGCTTCCTCCTCCATCATAATAGGAAGCTGGAGCCTCTACAGATCGGCTTAAGTGGAGTGTTAGGGAAGTAAGAGGATGGGTTGGTGTTGTGTGTTGGTGCGTGAGGTGGTGGTGGGTTCTTGGGCTGGCTGGCGTGGGTTCTATTTGGCAGCGTGCAGCTGCTGGGGGGGGTGTCTGTTTGGCGCGATGCTGCTGCTGGGGGGGGTGTCATGTTTGGCGAGCTGGATGGGTTGGGGAGGGGTGTATGTTTGGAGAGTGATGCTGATGGGGGGGTGTAGTTTGGACGACGGATGCTGCTGATGATGATGCTGATACATGATGATGCTGATAATGATGATGATGATGATGATGATGATGATGATAATGATGATGATGATAATGATGATGATAATGATGATGATGATGGGTGGGGGGGGTGTATGTTTGGAGAGATAGATGATGATGGCTGCTGATGATGAGATGATGATGATGGGGGGGGTGTATGTTTGGAGGATGATGATGATGATGATGATGATGGATGATGATGATGATGATAATGATGATGGGGGGGGTGTATGTTTTGAGGCAGATGATGATGATGATGATGATGATGATGGGGGGGGTGTATGTTTTTGAGAGATGATGATGATGATGATGATGAGGGTGATGCTGATAATGATGACTGATGATGATGATGATGATGATGATGATGATGATGATAATGATGATGATGATGGTGATGATATGATGGGTGATG
>NC_092228.1:25414888-25472388 GCF_036320965.1 Panulirus ornatus
AGTAACGCCATCTCAGTTATCAACTCTATTACCAAGAGAAATATCACTGAATCTTCTATTATTAAATACACAAGGAATTATAATCTTAATATTAGGTATGGTCTATACAAATTAGATAACTTTATTGTTGATAAGATTTGTAACATGATAAGTTTATGAACACTCGTTGTATGTTTTGGACAATCCCATGTTTACCAAATGGCGTCCTAGCTTCGTCTCTTCGATGTATATCAACTGACTGTTATATTTCTCTCTTGTGTCTCCCCTGATGATGTGATTATTATACGGAAGTGCACTTGGGAACTTATCATGTTTCATTTTCCCCGTGGACTCATAGGAATATCTTGATCACGCGCAAAATTTTGATCCTTTCCAACATGGATTCCACACGGCTCTTCTATTACTTCTCTACAAGCTGTCCTGGACTTTCTCCTTTCGTTACTGCTTTCTCCAAATCGGTAATCAAGGCTCACGAACTGAAGTTACGATTTGATTCCTTAGGAAATGTCCTTGATGAACAAGTGATGCCAAGATCTGTCCTACCTCAACGTTTGTTGCAGCTGTCTGGTCGACCATTTGACCAATTTCAAAATATTATTTCAAAGAAAAACATTGAATTAAGGAAACTTGAAATGGAGGAGGCTTTTCGCATTTCAAGAGAGAAGAAACGCGCCTTTCAAATGGCAATACCGACACTCTGGAAGAACCGGATGTTGGCCTATTGCTATGATGAATTAAGGAAAGAACGCAATAGGCTACAAGTGTCACTAAATCGTAAGTTGGACCATCTTATTGAAAACAGCGACTGGACCAAGAACACAAACCCATCTTTTGTGGTAAACCTGTCTAATAAGCAACTAGATAAGGATTCCTTGTGTGCATTAGGCTATGGTTTAAGTTTTGTCTGCTCTGACAGAGAAGCCAGCTGTGTTGATGTCACAAAGTCTTTTTGTAATCTAGAGAAATACAGTAGTTTAAGTAATGACGATATTAATATCTGTAAGGGTTTAGTGTATGCCAGTTTGTCAAAACCAGTGGAACCTAATTGCCCTAAAAGATTCATAAGAGCTATTAACACCTTAAAAAAAGACAAGGATATACATATTACTAAAGCAGATAAGGCTAACACTGTTGTGATTTCAGACAAAAGTAACTATTTATCTAAAATGAATGATCTTCTACATGATAACACAACATATTCTAAACTTAGTAAAAATTCCTTAGAAGCAGTTAATTCTCACTTCAATAAAGAAATGAAGTTGTTGTTAAAAGGTAACATTTCTCTTATCTAAAATTTGTCATCATTGTCCCCTTCATTGCCATATATGTATGGACTTATCAAAACACATAAACAGAATTTTCCAGCAAGACCTATAGTGAGTTCAGTCGGCTCCATCACATATAAATTGTCAAAATGCTTAGTTTCCTTATTAAGCCCTTTAGTGCGTAAGGTATCAAATTCTAATATCATGAACAATGTAGATTTAGTCAGCAAGTTAAACAATATCAATATTAATTTTGATTTCAAACTAGTTAGCTTTGATGTTTCTTCACATTTCACTAAAGTTCCAGTTAATGACCTTTTAGAATATTTATTTGATGTCTTGGATGATTTTCATTTACCTGTTTCAAAGTCTAATTTCATTGAACTGATAAAATTGTGTATAAAAGACAGTGTATTTCAATTTAATGGAGATTATTATGCTCAAAAATTTGGTATGGCAATGGGTAACCCTCTTTCACCTGTACTAAGTAATCTTTATGTGGAATTTTTTGAAACAAAATTACTAAAGGATATCTTACCTTCTAATGCAATTTGGTTTAGGTATGTAGATGATGTTTCTTTGTGTTTGGCCAACAAATGAAAATTTACAAATATTTCTCCCCTTACTTAACAATTTAGTACCTTCCATCAAATTTACTGTAGAAAATGAAAATAATGGTATGTTACCATTTTTAGATTGCATGATCCATAGACAAGGAAACAAGTTTAAGTTTATCATATACAGAAAACCCACCAATGTATGCTCATATATCCATTATTACTCATCTCAACATGACAGAATTAAATTATCAATTATCATCATTTCAATCTATGTTCCTTAGGGCATTACGTATTTGCAGTCCAGAGTTTATTGATGATGAGTTTGAGAAGATATATTCCATTGGATCTAAGTTAAAGTACCCTAGATCTTTCATTGATAAATCCCTTAAGTTAGCAAAGAAATGATTTTACAGAGTTGAGCCCAAACCTCACATTGACACCAAGAATCTTTTAGTTCTCCCTTTTAATAATAATTTTACTTTGCTTCCCATGTTGCTTAAATCCTTTAATGTAGATGTTGCCTTTAGCAACAATAATACTATAAAGAATATCTTAATCAGGAATTCACCAGAAAATTCTCTTGGTTGCATCTATAAAGTTCCTTGTGGAAACTGTGATAAATTTTATGTTGGTCAGACTGGTAAGGATCTTTCTGTTAGACTTTAGCAACATAAATATAGGATAAGAACGGGACAAGAATCAAATGCCTTGTTTAATCACGTTAAAAACTATGATCATTGTATTGACTGGAGTAACGCCATCTCAGTTATTAACTCTAACTCTGTTACCAAGAGAAATATCATTGAATCTTCTATCATTAAATACACAAAGAATTATAATCTTAATATTAGTGATGGTCTATACAAATTAGATAACTTTATTGATGATAAGATTTGTAAAAAATAAGTCTATGAACACTCGTTGTATGTTTTGGACAATCACATGTTTACCAAATGGCGTCCTAGCTTCATCTCTTCGATGTATATCAACTGACTGTTATATTTCTCTCTTGTGTCTCCCCTTATGATGTGATTATTACACGAAAGTGCACTTGGGAACTTTTCGTTTCATTT
Organism: Panulirus ornatus; assembly: GCF_036320965.1. Taxonomy (NCBI): domain Eukaryota; kingdom Metazoa; phylum Arthropoda; class Malacostraca; order Decapoda; family Palinuridae; genus Panulirus; species Panulirus ornatus. The sequence continues at coordinate 25,417,787 of NC_092228.1, forward strand.
TCCCCGCACACCAGTCCCCAACGTGACACAGCAGCGTATGAGTCCCCTTATGTTGCTAACATGATATCAGCCCCATTCTATCCTAGCACACCAGGTCCCAACATGACTCAGTAACGTATGAGTTCCCATATGTTGCTAACATAATATCAGGCCCCATTCTACCCTAGCACACCAGTCCCCAACGTGACACAGTAGCGTATGAGTCCCCTTATGTTGCTAACATAATATCAGCCCCATTCTATCCTAGCACACCAGGTCCCAACATGACTCAGTAACGTATGAGTCCCCTTATGTTGCTAACATAATATCAGGCCCCATTCTACCCTAGCACACCAGGTCCCAACATGACTCAGTAACGTATGAGTTCCCATATGTTGCTAACATAATATCAGGCCCCATTCTACCCTAGCACACCAGTCTCCAACATGACACAGTAACGTATGAGTTCCCATATGTTGCTAACATAATATCAGGCCCCATTCTACCCTAGCACACCAGGTCACAACATGACTCAGTAACGTATGAGTTCCCATATGTTGCTAACATAATATCAGGCCCCATTCTACCCTAGCACACCAGTCCCCAACATGACACAGTAACGTATGAGTCCCCTTATGTTGCTAACATGATATCAGCCCCATTCTACCCTAGCACACCAGTCCCCAGCATGACACAGTAACGTATGAGTCCCCATATGTTGCTAACATAATATCAGGCCCCATTCTACTTTAGCACACTAGTCCCCAACATGACACAGTAATAAATGAGTCCCCTTATGTTGCTAACATGATATCAGGCCCCATTCTACCCTAGCACACCAGTCCTCAACATGACACAGTAATGTATGAGTCCGCTTATGTTGCTAACATAATATCAGCCCCATTCTACCCTAGCACACTAGTCCTCAACATGACACAGTAACGTATGAGTCCCCTTATGTTGCTAACATAAGATCAGGCCCTTTTCTACCCTAGCACACCAGTCCCCAACATTAGACAGTAACGTATGAGTCCCCTTATGTTGCTAACATAATATCAGCCCCATTCTACCCTAGCACACCAGTCCTCAACATGACACAGTAACGTATGAGTCCCCTTATGTTGCTAACATAATATCAGCCCCATTCTACCCTAGAACACCAGCCCCCAACATTAGACAGTAACGCATGAGTTCCCATATGTTGCTAACATAATATCAGGCCCCATTCTACCCTAGCACACCAGTCCCCAACATGACAGGAACGTATGAGTCCTCTTATGTTGCTAACATAATATCAGCCCCCATTCTACCCTAGCACACTAGTCCTCAACATGACACAGTAACGTATGAGTCCCCTTATGTTGCTAACATAAGATCAGGCCCTTTTCTACCCTAGCACACCAGTCCCCAACATGACACAGTAACGTATGAGTTCCCATATGTTGCTAACATAATATCAGGCCCCATTCTACCCTAGCACACCAGGTCACAACATGACACAGTAACGTATGAGTTCCCATATGTTGCTAACATAATATCAGCCCCATTCTACCCTAGCACACCAGTCCCCAACATGACACAGTAACGTATGAGTTCCATATGTTGCTAACATGATATCAGACCCCATTCTACCTTAGCACATCAGTTCCCAAAATGACACAGTAACGTATGAGTTCCCATATGTTGCTAACATAATATCAGCCCCCATTCTACCCTAGCACACCAGTCCCCAACATGACTGTAACGTATGAGTCCTCTTATGTTGCTAAGATAATATCAGACCCCATTATACTCTAGCACACCAGTCCCCAACATGACACAGTAACGTATGAGACCCCCTTATGTTGCCAACATAATATCAGGCCCCATTCTACCCTAGCACACCAGTCCCCAACACAGGTCAGGAACATATACACCGTCCAATCTTAGGATACCAGTTTCCATCATATCCTAGCGCATCAATACACAACACTACAACATATCAGCTTTATCCAACCCTAGCACATAGTTCCCCAACATAGCACGGTGATATATCACTCCCTGTCTTACCCTAGCATATCACCCTGGATATAACACAGTAGCACATGAGTCACATGCGCACCCTAGCACATTAACTCCAACATAACACGGCATCATACCAGTCTCCATCTTATCCTAGCACATCAAACCTAATGTAGCATAGCGACACATGAGTCTCCATCATACCCGAGGACGTCGGTCCCCAACATAACACAGTAACATGTCACCACCAGACATAACCTAGCACATCAGTCTCAACATAAACTACTTATCCTAGCATAGTAGCCCCAGCATAGTAGCCCTAGCATAGTAGCCCCAGCATAGTAGCCCTAGCATAGTAGTCCCAGCATAGTAGCCCTAGCATAGTAGCCCCAGCATAGTAGTCCTAGCATAGTAGCCCCAGCATATTAGCCCCAGCATAGTAGCCCCAGCATAGTAGCCCCAGCATAGTAGCCCGAGCATAGTAGCCCCAGCATAGTAGCCCCAGCATAGTAGCCCTAGCATAGTAGCCCCAGCATAGTAGCCCCAGCATAGTAGCCCCAGCATAGTAGCCCTAGCATAGTAGCCCTAGCATAGTAGCCCCAGCATAGCAGCCCCAGCATAGTAGCCCCAGCATAACAGAGCATCATATTAGATTCCATCATACCTTACCACATCAACCCAAAATGACAGTTGTACATGAATTCCCACTATAACACAGCACATAAGTCCTCAAGATAACGCTCTTATTAACACTGTGGTACAGACGTGCCAACACATAAGTCTCCATCATACTGTGGTTCATCAGTTCACAACCTAACACAGTATGTGGATATGAAGTTATAATAACAACATCACAAACTTGAGGCAAGATACGGTCATCAGTTCACAACCTAACACAGTATGTGGATATGAAGTTATAATAACAACATCACAAACTTGAGGCAAGATACGGTCATCAGTTCACAACCTAACACAGTATGTGGATATGAAGTTATAATAACAACATCACAAACTTGAGGCAAGATACGGTCATCAGTTCACAACCTAACACAGTATGTGGATATGAAGTTATAATAACAACATCACAAACTTGAGGCAAGATACGGTCATCAGTTCACAACCTAACACAGTATGTGGATATGAAGTTATAATAACAACATCACAAACTTGAGGCAAGATACGGTCATCAGTTCACAACCTAACACAGTATGTGGATATGAAGTTATAATAACAACATCACAAACTTGAGGCAAGATACGGTCATCAGTTCACAACCTAACACAGTATGTGGATATGAAGTTATAATAACAACATCATCACAAACTTGAGGCAAGATACGGTCATCAGTTCACAACCTAACACAGTATGTGGATATGAAGTTATAATAACAACATCACAAACTTGAGGCAAGATACGGTCATCAGTTCACAACCTAACACAGTATGTGGATATGAAGTTATAATAACAACATCATCACAAACTTGAGGCAAGATACGGTCATCAGTTCACAACCTAACACAGTATGTGGATATGAAGTTATAATAACAACATCACAAACTTGAGGCAAGATACGGTCATCAGTTCACAACCTAACACAGTATGTGGATATGAAGTTATAATAACAACATCACAAACTTGAGGCAAGATACGGTCATCAGTTCACAACCTAACACAGTATGTGGATATGAAGTTATAATAACAACATCATCACAAACTTGAGGCAAGATACGGTCATCAGTTCACAACCTAACACAGTATGTGGATATGAAGTTATAATAACAACATCATCACAAACTTGAGGCAAGATACGGTCATCAGTTCACAACCTAACACAGTATGTGGATATGAAGTTATAATAACAACATCATCACAAACTTGAGGCAAGATACGGTCATCAGTTCACAACCTAACACAGTATGTGGATATGAAGTTATAATAACAACATCATCACAAACTTGAGGCAAGATACGGTCGCTTAATTTCCGAGGAGGAGCCTTCATATCCGGTTCAGTGGAGGAGCTTCCATACCATCATGCTATTGTGTAATGTATCGGCAACTTTATGGTGGTACATACATACCTCGTCCTCCACCAAGGAGGAGCACCACCATACATACCTCGTCCTCCACCAAGGAGGAGCACCACCATACATACCTCGTCCTCCACCAAGGAGGAGCACCACCATACATACCTCGTCCTCCACCAAGGAGGAGCACCACCATGCATACCTCGTCCTCCACCAAGGAGGAGCACCACCATACATACCTCGTCCTCCACCAAGGAGGAGCACCACCATGCATACCTCGTCCTCCACCAAGGAGGAGCACCACCATACATACCTCGTCCTCCACCAAGGAGGAGCACCACCATGCATACCTCGTCCTCCACCAAGGAGGAGCACCACCATACATACCTCGTCCTCCACCAAGGAGGAGCACCACCATACATACCTCGTCCTCCACCAAGGAGGAGCACCACCATACATACCTCGTCCTCCACCAAGGAGGAGCACCACCATACATACCTCGTCCTCCAACAAGGAGGAGCACCACCATGCATACCTCGTCCTCCAACAAGGAGGAGCACCACCATACATACCTCGTCCTCCAACAAGGAGGAGCACCACCATACATACCTCGTCCTCCACCAAGGAATACAAGGAGGAGCATTACCATCCAGCTTGTACCCAAACATTTCGGATAACAACTTGAACATTAACAAGGTTAATAATGATCATTAACAAGTTTGATAATGATCATTAACAAGTTTAATAATGATCATTAACAAGGTTAATAATGATCATTAACAAGGTTAATAATGATCACTAACAAGGTTAATAATGATCCTTAACAAGGTTAATAATGATCATTAACAAGGTTAATAATGATCATTAACAAGGTTAATAATGATCATTAACAAGGTTAATAATGATCCTTAACAAGGTTAATAATGATCATTAACAAGGTTAATAATGATCCTTAACAAGGTTAATAATGATCCTTAACAAGGTTAATAATGATCCTTAACAAGGTTAATAATGATCCTTAACAAGGTTAATAATGATCATTAACAAGTTTAATAATGATCATTAACAAGTTTAATAATGATCATTAACAAGTTTAATAATGATCATTAACAAGGTTAATAATGATCATTAACAAGGTTAATAATGATCCTTAACAAGGTTAATAATTATCATTAACAAGGTTAATAATTATCATTAACAAGGTTAATAATGATCCTTAACAAGGTTAATAATGATCCTTAACAAGGTTAATAATGTCCTAGAGTTAAACCTTTTTGATTATTTCGTCATCCATTTACCAGAATGTCTAGCAGGAAACAGTTTAGTTTCTCTACTTGATGTAGGAGTCGCCTGTTGACAGGTTAGCTATAACATCCAGTCTTCTATAAACACTGTTGTTGTAGTCTATTTCCAGTTATACAGTACTCATATTGAGGACTTAACTGTCTCCCAACCCAATTACTTTGCATCTATTTGGTTGAATTTGACCCAACATGTGTGGGACTAAGTTTTGAGTACCTTGGTTCGCACAGACTTCTGCAGCATGCCAACATGAACGGTCCTAGCACAGAGTTCTGCAACATGCCAACATGAACGGTCCTAGCACAGAGTTCTGCAGCATGCCAACATGAACGGTCCTAGCACAGAGTTCTGCAACATGCCAACATGAACGGTCCTAGCACAGAGTTCTGCAGCATGCCAACATGAACGGTCCTAGCACAGAGTTCTGCAGCATGCCAACATGAACGGTCCTAGCACAGAGTTCTGCAGCATGCCAACATGAACGGTCCTAGCACAGAGTTCTGCAGCATGCCAACATGAACGGTCCTAGCACAGAGTTCTGCAGCATGCCAACATGAACGGTCCTAGCACAGAGTTCTGCAGCATGCCAACATGAACGGTCCTAGCACAGAGTTCTGCAACATGCCAACATGAACGGTCCTAGCACAGAGTTCTGCAGCATGCCAACATGAACGGTCCTAGCACAGAGTTCTGCAGCATGCCAACATGAACGGTCCTAGCCACAGAGTTCTGCAGCATGCCAACATGAACGGTCCTAGCACAGAGTTCTGCAGCATGCCAACATGAACGGTCCCAGCACAGAGTTCTGCAGCATGCCAACATGAACGGTCCTAGCACAGAGTTCTGCAGCATGCCAACATGAACGGTCCTAGCACAGAGTTCTGCAACATGCCAACATGAACGGTCCTAGCACAGAGTTCTGCAGCATGCCAACATGAACGGTCCTAGCACAGAGTTCTGCAGCATGCCAACATGAACGGTCCTAGCACAGAGTTCTGCAACATGCCAACATGAACGGTCCTAGCACAGAGTTCTGCAGCATGCCAACATGAACGGTCCTAGCACAGAGTTCTGCAGCATGCCAACATGAACGGTCCCAGCACAGAGTTCTGCAGCATGCCAACATGAACGGTCCTAGCACAGAGTTCTGCAGCATGCCAACATGAACGGTCCTAGCACAGAGTTCTGCAGCATGCCAACATGAACGGTCCCTAGCACAGAGTTCTGCAGCATGCCAACATGAACGGTCCTAGCACAGAGTTCTGCAGCATGCCAACATGAACGGTCCTAGCACAGAGTTCTGCAACATACCAACATGAACGGTCCTAGCACAGAGTTCTGCAGCATGCCAACATGAACGGTCCTAGCACAGAGTTCTGCAGCATGCCAACATGAACGGTCCTACCACAGAGTTCTGCAGCATGCCAACATGAACGGTCCTAGCACAGAGTTCTGCAGCATGCCAACATGAACGGTCCCAGCACAGAGTTCTGCAGCATGCCAACATGAACGGTCCTAGCACAGAGTTCTGCAGCATGCCAACATGAACGGTCCTAGCACAGAGTTCTGCAACATACCAACATGAACGGTCCTAGCACAGAGTTCTGCAGCATGCCAACATGAACGGTCCTAGCACAGAGTTCTGCAGCATGCCAACATGAACGGTCCTAGCACAGAGTTCTGCAACATGCCAACATGAACGGTCCTAGCACAGAGTTCTGCAGCATGCCAACATGAACGGTCCTAGCACAGAGTTCTGCAGCATGCCAACATGAACGGTCCTAGCACAGAGTTCTGCAGCATGCCAACATGAACGGTCCTAGCACAGAGTTCTGCAGCTCGCTACAGGTGACATCATCCCAACTCGTGAAGGATAACATGATCTTCGTTCCTATGTACGAGGATAATCTCTCAGTGGAAGTTGTCTTCTCTTTCTTCCTGGGTGAAGTTCAAACTTCTTTACCAACCTCTCACAGTCCAACTTTAGACAACCCACCAAACTTCTCTTATATCAGAAGTGGATTTCATCTTGGTACAGAAGGATCGTTATGCACGCTAACTGAAGTTAGGTTTTCTCTCACATCTTGGTACAGAAGGATCGTTATGCAAGCTAACTGAAGTTAGGTTTTCTCTCACATCTTGGTACAGAAGGATCGTTATGCAAGCTAACTGAAGTTAGGTTTTCTCTCACATTTTGGTACACAAGGATCGTTATGCACGCTAACTGAAGTTAGGTTTTCTCTCACATCTTGGTACACAAGGATCGTTATGCACGCTAACTGAAGTTAGGTTTTCTCTCACATGTTGGCACTCAAGGATCGTTATGCACGCTAACTGAAGTTAGGTTTTCTCTCAAATCTTGGTACAGAAGGATCGTTATACACGCCAACTGAAGTTAGGTTTTCTCTCACATCTTGGTACACAAGGATCGTTATGCACGCTAACTGAAGTTAGGTTTTCTCTCACATGTTGGTACTCAAGGATCGTTATGCACGCTAACTGAAGTTAGGTTTTCTCTCAAATCTTGGTATACAAGAATCGTTATGCACGCTAACTGAAGTTAGGTTTTCTCTCAAATCTTGGTACAGAAGGATCGTTATGCACGCTAACTGAAGTTAGGTTGTCTCTCACATCTTGGTACAGAAGGATCATTATACACGCTAACTGAAGTTAGGTTTTCTCTCACATTTTGGTACACAAGGATCGTTATGCACGCTAACTGAAGTTAGGTTTTCTCTCACATCTTGGTAGAGAAGGATCGTTATACCCGCTAACTGAAGTTAGGTTTTCATTCTCTTTGGTTGTTTCACCTCTGAGGAAAGTTGACTTTCTTATTATCTTTTCCCATATCTTATACACGTGAAGGAGGAGACAGTTCTATGGCTCATCACAACCTCACACATTCTTATCTCGTACAGAAGTCAGATGTTTGATTGTGTATATGTATGTCTTGTTACTTCACTTGGTCACAGCCATATCTTTGTGTCTCAACCGTATCTAAATATGTTCTTAACAACACATATGAAGAATATTCTCAGGACCATCAACCATTTTTGGATAAGATTTATATTCTTATTATCTACTTCACATAACTATGATCTCACTAGCATTGTGTCTAACAATCTAATGATACTAGTTAACTTGCTATTCATATTCCCTTGTATATAACTACTCCATCTGTTACATATCATCCCTCACAACAACTTAGCTTTAATAACTGTTTATAACTGATATTTTGTTCCTGATGATTTCACAAAAAATTTCTGGATTCTGGGCGACCTTGATCAAAAGATATTTTTCCAACTTTTTCATTTGTTCCAAGTTATCTTGTTTTCCTCGTTCTCCATCTTCTATAATGATTACTTATTGTCTCTATCTTACTCAACACATAAAGTTCTTCACATTTCGACATTTATCATTGAACTGCTCATCCCTCTCCCTCAACCTTCCCCACGTCTGGTAGGTTGAAGGTAGGTAGCTGAGATAGAGGCAGTAGCTGGCTCATATAGAGGCAGTATTTGGCTAAGATAGAGGCAGCAGGTGGCTGAGGTAGAGGTAGTTTTGTGGGTGGGATAGAGGTAGGAGGTGGCTGAGCAAGAGATACTAGATGGCTGAGATAAAGGTAGTATGTGGCTGATACAGTGACAATAGTGGCTAAGACAGAGGCACTAAGTGGCTGAGGTATGGGTCATAGGTGGCTGAGATTGTGGCAGTAGTGGCTTACATAGCGACAGTACATGGCTGATATAAAAGTAGTAGCAGGCTGAGATGGAGGCACTAGGTGGCTGAGATAGAAGTAGTATGTGGCTGATATAGAGGCAGTAGGTGGCTGAGATAGAAGTAGTATGTGGCTGATATAGAGGCAGTAGGTGGCTGAGATAGAAGTAGTATTTGGCTGATATAGAGGCAGTAGGTGGCTGAGATAGAAGTAGTATGTGGCTGATATAGAGGCAGTAGGTGGCTGAGATAGAGATGATAGGTAGCTGAGATTGAGGCAGTACGTAGATGAGATTGTGGTTATAGGTGGCTGAGTTAAAGGAAGTAGGTAGCTGAGATAGAAATAGTAGGTGGCTGAGAGCCAGTAAGTGGCTGATATAGAGGCAGAAGGTGGATGAGATTGAGGTAGGAAATGGCTGAGACAGAGATAGTAGGTGGTTGAGATAGAGGAAGTGTGCAGCTGAGGTAGAAGTATTAGGTGGCTGAGATAGTGGCAGTAGGTGCTGTGGTATATGTAGCAGGTGACTGAGATAGAGGCAGTACGAGGCGGAGATAGAGGTAACAGGTGGCTGAGATGAGGCAGTAAGTAGCTGAGATAGTACGAGTACCACCCACCTGGGCTGAGGCAGGTCCTGTGTACCAGTAACAACACCCACCTGGGCTGAGGCAGGTCCTGTGTACCAGTAACACCCACCTGGGCTGAGGCAGGTCCTGTGTACCAGTAACAACACCCACCTGGGCTGAGGCAGGTCCTGTGTACCAGTAACAACACCCACCTGGGCTGAGGCAGGTCCTGTGTACCAGTAACAACACCCACTTGGGCTGAGGCAGGTCCTGTGTACCAGTAACAACACCCACCTGGACTGAGGCAGGTCCTGTGTACCAGTAACAACACCCACCTGGACTGAGGCAGGTCCTGTGTACCAGCAACACCCACCTGGACTGAGGCAGGTCCTGTGTACCAGTAACAACACCCACCTGGACTGAGGCAGGTCCTGTGTACCAGCAACACCCACCTGGGCTGAGGCAAGTCCTGTGTACCAGAAACACCCACCTGGACTGAGGCAGGTCCTGTGTACCAGCAACACCCACCTGGGCTGAGGCAGGTCCTGTGTACCAGAAACACCCACCTGGGCTGAGGCAAGTCCTGTGTACCAGTAACAACACCCACCTGGGCTGAGGCAGGTCCTGTGTACCAGCAACACCCTCCTGTGTCAGCACACGTGTCCACGTTTGTTTATTGTCACAGCAAAATAAACAGCCACAGTAATTGGAAACACACTCCGTGAAATTTGGTCCGAGAAAAAGAATAAAAGAGACGTTTGGATGACCAGTGGACAGACTAATGACTTCATATTTGCAAGTTAGATCACCAGCCAGCGTGTACACTGTATTGACCTTCCATCTACCTTGTCCAACAAATTTAGTTCTGGTCTGTGTCTCCTGTTGCCAGTATTAATGGTCATATATTGTTCACTCACGACAACATATGCTTAGGTATTTATATATATATATATATATATATATATACACACGAATGAAGTGCATATGAACGCGCACCTTCACAGAACATACAAACCTCCAACAGCCAGGATCGAACCCGGGACCCTTGTGTAATAGGCGGAAACGTTACCGCTAGGCTATGGGCCTGGCGTAGCGGTAGGATTCCCGCCTGTTACACAGGGGTCCCGGGTTCGATCCTGGCTGTTGGAGGTTTGTATGTTCTGTGAAGATATATATATATATATATATACACTTTTTTTTCTATTATTGCCCTTTATCGCCGTCTCCCGCGTTAGCGAAGTAGCGCAAGGAAACAGACGAAAGAATGACCCAACCCACCCACATACACATGTATATACATTAACGCCTACATACGCATATATACATACCTATGCATTCAAACATATATATACATATACATACAGAGACATATACATATATACACATGTCCATATTCATACTTGCTTCCTCATTTCGTCGCCCCCCCGGTACCACAAAATTATATACCAAACTTTCTCGCTTTACTGTGACAGAGTAAGTAATGTATGGTAGCCAAGTGTTGATAAAAGTTAATGTGTAGGAGTAACCACACAAACTTGATACAGAAATATCATGTATGTTACCTATCATACATTGTTATACCATGTCTTCATGTACTGGAACTCCACAAACTGTTCACTATTCACCTTAATTGATACATCAAATCCTTTAGTTATACCCTCAATTGTCACATTTCTCACTGCCACAATCCGCCAATCCTCAGGCACTTCACCATGATCCTTACATAAATTGAATACATTTACCGAACAATCAACAACATAGTCACCTCTTCTGAAATAGATTTTACTACAGTACCATCCACAACCGCCGCCTTGCCGGATCTCAACTTCCGCAAAGCTTTCACTACCTCTCCGCTCTTAACCAGACCAGTTTCCCTGACCCTCTCAGGGTTGAATGTGTTTGATGATAGAGTCGCAAATATAGGGTGTTTTGGTCGGGGTGGTGTGCGAAGTGAGAGGGTCAGGGAGAATGGTTTAGTAAACAGAGAAGAGGTAGTGAAAGCTTTGCGGAAGATGAAAGCCGGCAAGGCGGCAGGTTTGGATGGCATTGCATTGGAATTTATTAAAGATAAGGGTGACTGTGTTGTTGATTGGTTGGTAAGGATATTCATTGTATGTATGGCTCATGGAGAAGTGCCTCAGGATTGGCGGAATGCATGCAAGGTGCCATTGTACAAAGACAAAGGGGATAAAAGTGAGTGCTCAAATTACAGAGGTATAAGTTTGTTGAGTATTCCTCGTAAATTATATGGGAGGGTATTGATTGAGAGGGTGAAGGCATGTACAGAGCATCACGTTGGGGAAGAGCAGTATGGTTTCAGAAGTGGTAGAGGATGTGTGGATCAGGTGTTTGCTTTGAAGAATGTATGTGAGAAATACTTAGAAAAGCAAATGGATTTGTATGTAGCATTTATGGACCTGGAGAAGGCATATGATAGAGTTGATAGAGATGCTCTGTGGAAGGTTCTAAGAGTATATGGTGTGGGAGGTAAGTTGCTAGAAGCAGTGAAAAGTTTTTATCAAGGATGTAAGGCATGTGTATGTGTAGGAAGAGAGGAAAGTGATTGGTTCGCAGTGAATGTTGGACTCTTGAAATCATTTGGCCACTCAGTATCACAAACACCACCATCTTGGAATATAATACAACTCTAGCAAAAAAGCAAAGTTTCACAGAAGGAGGCATTGTTGAAGGTATTCAGAAAAATGTCTTTATAATCCTTGTATTTGACAACAAAGATTTTGGTGATGAGACATTATCAGGACAAGGAGCAACACAAAACACCAGTGGTATAATTGTACAGAGGAATGACAGCAGGCGACACAGAAAGAAACAGAAATGAGTATACATAAATCCAGCAAAGGAATGACTCGATCATCATGAGAAAGATATCCAAGTGTATCTGTGTGGGAAAATGGTGGGTCCTTGGAGCTAACTGTGAACTATTATGAAGTAGAAAACATTACAGTTGGACAGCTCAAGGACATGAGGGATGTAGCGGCGAAGCTGGAGGGAGGACACGGCCTGGTTGGACACATTTCTGAGTGATAATACAATGATATATCATTAGTTATCTCCCAATCATTGATGCCGGTCTAACCACCGTCTTTACGTTACTCCAGCGGAGTATTGCTGCCACAAACCTGCTCCAGCCACCATCCATGGTTGTGGTCTTGAACTATTTATTCCAAAGTCCAGCAGACACGTCAGATATGCAGCAGCGACTTGTTCATCGTCTGGGGATGTTGTTGCACACAACCACAACATTCATGGCTGTTTTTGGAAAACGTTTTTAGGGTGGAGGACATGGGCACATTCTCAGTGAAGCGGGAACACTTGCTGAAGGATCAGTTTGTGGAGTAATGTTTTCATGTTATCTTCCACTCAACAGATCCACAGATGTCCTTGGTCACACTAGGACCAACGTGGAGGGAGACACTGTCTGTGAGGCACCATGAGTACACCTACATGGTTGCACACGGTATAATTCGCTCTATGTTTTTAAGAGGAAGAACAGAATCAAGGTATGTAAGTTGATGATGATAAACACAGAGAACATGGAGCTGTCGTGGAACATCGGGAAAAACTGGAGCATATAAGAGTTGTGCATGACAATATGTGAACACTTTGTGAATTTTATGGTAAACCAGGTCACTCTTCCGTGAATAATGGAAGATAATACAATATAAAGTGTTATAACGAACTCCATCATGCTACACATACACCAAACAACTTTACAGACGTGTTCTCCACAAACAAACTGGACCAGTTATAAATGGCTGGACTATGGATGGAGACCATCTGAACACACTTTGTGCCCTGGGAGAGACAGAGGATCATGGCCACAGATAGAGGATCATGGTCACAGACAGAGGATCATGGCCACAGATAGAGGATCATGGCCTTAGATAGAGGATCATGGCCACAGATAGAGGATAATGGCCACAGATAGAAGATCATGGCCACAGATAGAGGATCATGGCCTTAGATAGAGGATCATGGCCACAGATAGAGGATAATGGCCACAGATAGAAGATCATGGCCACAGACAGAGGATCATGGCCACAGACAGAGGATCATGGTTACAGGTAGAGGATCATGACTGGGAGAGATAAAGGATCATGGCCACAGATAGAGCGTTCTGGAAGAGATAGAGGATCATGACCACAGATAGAGTGTCCTGGGAGAGACAGAGGATCATGGCCACAGAAACAGTGTCCTGGAAGAGACAGAGGATCATTGCCACACATAGAGTGTCCTGGGAGAGACAGAGGATCATGGCTCTAATAAGATTACTATAGGAGGACAGAGGGTCACTGGCAACGTTAGAAGGATGGAGAAGAGACAGATCATGGCCATAGCGAGAGAACTGTATCAGAGACATGGCCACATTGACATTGCTAGAGGAAAGGATCATGACCAGAGTGAGTGATGGAGAGCAAACGGAATATCTTGGCCACAGTGACTGCAGGTGTGACAGGTCATGGACACAGTGAGAGTGGTGGAGGAGACAGAAGGTCATGGACACAGTGAGAGTGGTGGAAGAGACAGAAGGTCATGGCCACAGTGAGAGTGGTGGAGGAGACAGAAGGTCATGGACACAGTGAGAGTGGTGGAGATAGGTCATGAAAGTTTTTCGGTCATATCATATATACCTTATTGTGATGATGATGTCACATCATATATACCAAGCTGTAGTGATGATAGTGTCACATCATATATACTAAGCTGTAGTGATGATAGTGTCACATCATATATACCATGTTGTAGTGATGATAGTGTCACATCATATATACCAAGTTGTAGTGATGATAGTGTCACATCATATATACCAAGTTGTAGTGATGTTAGTGTCACATCATATATACCAAGTTGTAGTGATGTTAGTGTCACATCATATATACCAAGTTGTAGTGATGTTAGTGTCACATCATATATACCAAGTTGTAGTGATTTAGTGTCACATCATATGTACCAAGTTTTAGTGATGATAGTGTCACATCATATATACCAAGTTGTAGTGATGCTAGTGTCACATCATATATACCAAGTTGTAGTGATGATAGAGTCATGCATGATAATAAGAGACACATCAAAAGTAGAACATCCTGGTTTTGATGTGATGCAGAAATGAGCTTAATTTCATTTTAGTTCATCTTTTAACATAACCACAACCATTAATGAAGATAGACATGTTTGCTGCTCTATGTATTATATATTGTGAAAATATTTCGAGGACAAAATTTAAGACAAGTGATCTTGAATAAAAGTTTGTCCTTTGATGTCTTAATGTATGGTGAGTGAGTGAGATTATGAAAAGAAGTCGAGACCAGATCCATTCTCCAGACCCAGCAAGGCCTCAGGGGCTGGAACCTGAGCCAAGGAAATAACATTACCATATTTTCGTGGGACTTAGAATGCTTTCAGAACACATTTTCCGTCTTTGTATGTCTTGTAATTAAGTTTCACAGTTTAGAACCTGCGGGGAGAGGTTACTTAGGTGGAGTATAATGGTTACTGTGTTTTGAAATGTGGTAGTGTGGTACTGTTGTGTTCAGGTGTGTTAGTGTTGAGGTGTGGTGGCGTGAAGAAGGAGGTGTGTTGCATATATTGCTCTGTAAGTGGATTAAGTTCAACACTCGTGGACACCAAGTCTGGTTCTGTACGCGGAGGGAGTTGTACACTGATGGGGTCCCCCAGCTCATGTTCTGTATGGGGAGGGAGTTGTACACTCGTGGGTCCCCCAGCCCATGTTCTGTATGGGGAAGGAGTTGTACACTCGTGGGGTCCCCCAGCTCATGTTCTGTATGGGGAGGGAGTTGTACACTCGTGGGGTCCCCCAGCTCATGTTCTGTATGGGGAGGGAGTTGTACACTCGTGGGGTGCCCCAGCTCGTGTTCTGTATGGGGAAGGAGCTGTACACTCGTGGGGTCCCCAGTTCTTGTTCTGTATGGGGAGGGAGTTGTACACTCGTGGGCCCCCCAGCCCATGTTCTGTACGTGGAGGGAGTTGTACACTCGTGGGTCCCTCAGCCCATGTTCTGTATGGGGAAGGAGTTGTACACTCGTGGGGTCCCCAGTTCTTGTTCTGTATGGGGAGTGAGTTCAACACTCCTGGGGCCACATCTCTTGTACTATACGGGGAGGGAGTTCTAAACTCGGTGGATTACATTTCTTGTATTGTTACAGGGAGGAAGTTCTATAATCGTGGGGCCCCAGCTTTTACACTAATACAGGGAGGGAGTTCTACATTCTTAGAACCCCATCTCTTGTACTATACGGGGAGGGAGTTCTACACTTTTGTGGACCCAGCTTTTGCACTGTGCAGGGAAGGTGTTCATAACTCGTAGGGCCCCAACTCTTGTACTGTACGGGGAGGGAGTTCTACACCCGTGGGGCCCCATCTCTAGTACTGTGCGGGGAGGGAGTTCTACACTCGTGGGGCCTAAACTCCTTTTCTGTACGGTGAGGAAGTTTTAAACTCGTGGGGCCCGACTTCTGTAAGGGGAGGGAGTGCTACAATGTGGGCCCACAATTCTTACACCGTACGGGGAGAGAGTTCTTAACTGTTGTACCACAAGCTGTTGAACTGTACAGTGAGGGAGGGAAAGAGTTCTAAACTTTAGGGGCTCCATCTCTTGTACTTTACGGGGAATGAGGTAAAGATAGTGGGGAGGTAGATAATGTTGTGTTAAGATGTTGGGAGGTAGATAATGTTGTGTGAAGATGGTGGGGAGGTAGATAATGTTGTGTTAAGATGTTGGGAGGTAGATAATGTTGTGTGAAGATGTTGGGAGGTAGATAATGTTGTGTGAAGATGGTGGGGAGGTAGATAATGTTGTGTTAAGATGTTGGGAGGTAGATAATGTTGTGTGAAGATGGTGGGGAGGTAGATAATGTTGTGTTAAGATGTTGGGAGGTAGATAATGTTGTGTGAAGATGGTGGGGAGGTAGATAATGTTGTGTTAAAATGGTGGGGAGGTAGATACTGTTGTGTGAGGATGGTGGGGAGGTAGATATTCTTGTGTTAAGATGTTGGGAGGTAGATACTGTTGTGCTAAGATGTTGGGGAGGTAGATATTGTTGTGTTAAGATGTTGGGAGGTAGATACTGTTGCGTGAAGATGATGGGGAGGTAGATACTGTTGCGTGAAGATGGTGGGGAGGTAGATACTGTTGTGTGAAGATGGTGGGGAGGTAGATACTGTTGTGTGAAGATGGTGGGGAGGTAGATACTGTTGTGTGAAGATGGTGGGGAGGTAGATACTGTTGTGTGAAGATGGTGGGGAGGTAGATACTGTTACGTGAAGATGTTGGGGAGGTAGATACTGTTGCGTGAAGATGGTGGGGAGGTAGATACTGTTGTTTGAAGATGGTGGGGAGGTAGATACTGTTGCGTGAAGATGGTGGGGAGGTAGATACTGTTGTTTGAAGATGGTGGGGAGGTAGATACTGTTGTGTGAGGATGGTGGGGAGGTAGATACTGTTGTGTGAAGATGGTGGGGAGGTAGATACTGTTGTGTGAGGATGGTGGGGAGGTAGATACTGTTGTGTGAAGATGGTGGGGAGGTAGATACTGTTGCGGTAAGATGGTGGGGAGGTAGATACTGTTGTGTGAGGATGGTGGGGAGGTAGATACTGTTGTGTGAGGATGGTGGGGAGGTAGATCCTGTTGTGTGAGGATGGTGGTGAGGTAGATACTGTTGTGTGAAGATGGTGGGGAGGTAGATACTGTTGTGTGAAGATGGTGGGGAGGTAGATACTGTTGTGTGAGGATGGTGAGGAGGTAGATACTGTTGTGTAAAGATGGTGGGGAGGTAGATACTGTTGTGTGAAGATGGTGGGGAGGTAGATACTGTTGTGTGAAGATGGTGGGGAGGTAGATACTGTTGTGTGAAGATGGTGGGGAGGTAGATACTGTTGTGTGAGGATGGTGGGGAGGTAGATACTGTTGTGTGAAGATAGTGGGGAGGTAGATACTGTTGTGTGAAGATGGTGGGGAGGTAGATACTGTTGTGTGAAGATGGTGGGGAGGTCGATACTGTTGTGTGAGGATGGTGGGGAGGTAGATACTGTTGTGTGAAGATAGTGGGGAGGTAGATACTGTTGTGTGAAGATGGTGGGGAGGTAGATACTGTTGTGTGAAGATGGTGGGGAGGTAGATACTGTTGTGTGAAGATGGTGGGGAGGTAGATACTGTTGTGTGAAGATGGTGGGGATTTAGATACTGTTGTGTGAGGATGGTGGGGAGGTAGATACTGTTGTGTGAAGATGGTGGGGAGGTAGATACTGTTGTGTGAAGATGGTGGGGAGGTAGATACTGTTGTGTGAAGATGGTGGGGAGGTAGATACTGTTGTGTGAAGATGGTGGGGAGGTAGATACTGTTGTCTGAAGATGGTGGGGAGGTAGATACTGTTGTGTGAAGATGGTGGGGAGGTAGATAATGTTTTGTGATGATGGTGGGGAGGTAGATACTGTTGTGTGAAGATGGTGGGGAGGTAGATAATGTTTTGTGAGGATGGTGGGGAGGTAGATACTGTTGTGTGAAGATGGTGGGGAGGTAGATATTGTTGTGTGAAGATGGTGGGGAGGTAGATACTGTTGTGTGAGGATGGTGGGGAGGTAGATATTGTTGTGTAAAGACGGTGGGGAGGTAGATACTGTTGTGTGAAGATGGTGGGGAGGTAGATGCTGTTGTGTGAAGATGGTGGGGAGGTAGATAATGTTTTGTGAGGATGGTGGGGAGGTAGATACTGTTGTGTAAAGATGGTGGGGAGGTAGATACTGTTGTGTGAAGATGGTGGGGAGGTAGATACTGTTGTGTGAAGATGGTGGGGAGGTAGATACTGTTGTGTGAAGATGGTGGGGAGGTAGATACTGTTGTGTGAAGATGGTGGGGAGGTAGATACTGTTGTGTGAAGATGGTGGGGAGGTAGATACTGTTGTGTGAAGATGGTGGGGAGGTAGATATTGTTGTGTGAGGATGGTAGGGACATGTTGGCTGGCCATTTCTTATATCAGACAAAAACTAATATGTGAACAACTACATAATTTACATACCACTGTATTGGCCCGGCAACACACCGTTTAATGGTGGATCCTTGGGTGTAAGGCCTGTGTTGCTAATGCTGTTTACAGCAATATCGACCTTATTCCTTCACGACAAGAAAACACACCAATAAGTTGGTCCAGCTTTACTCACTGTGGATATCATAGCATTCTCATGCCACTGAGATATGTTGTCTCGAGTACACGATAGAGCATTATGACCCTTATTGAAGAATCAGAGGATGACGTAGGTGGACGCTGATTGGCTGGCTGGTATAACTATGTGATGACAATTACCGACGGTAAATGATACTTAATAATAACAACATTATCTCAAAAATGATGATTTATGTCTGGTCAATATATTATGGTCCAGAGATAACTTTATATCACAACGTCAGAGTTTATTGTGTAACATAAATGTAACAATACATTCTCCAGTGGTAGTCACACTACATAATACATGGTCTTGTAACTTGTAGTCAACTTCTCATTATCATAAGATAAAATAATATTTTGAATATGTTCGAATATTCTTTCGTCTGTTTCCTTGCGCTACCTCGCTAACGCGGGAGACAGCGACAAAGTAAAATAAATAAAATAGATAATGTTTCATACATAAATCATCATTTATGAGATAATGTTGTTATTATTAACAATCATTTACCGTCGGTAATTGTCATCACATAGTTATACCAGCCAGCCAATCAGCGTCCACCTACGTCATCCTCTGATTCTTGAACACGGGTCAATATAATGACATGACACTTGCAGTAGTTGCCTGCATGACACTGAACCATCAGTCATGCAATCTCTGGGAACAGAAGCCATGAACTGTCACGATCAAAAGTCTATCGTGTTCACGAGTCAAGAAGCTTTTGATGTGGGTGAACTTCCGGGTTGACTGTACTACAGCGCCACCTACACCATGGTACTGTACCAGCGCCAACTACACAGTGGTACTGTACCAGCGCCAACTACACCATGGTAGTGTACCAGCGCCACCTACACCATGGTACTGTACCAGCGCCAACTACACAGTGGTACTGTACCAGCGCCACCTACACCATGGTAGTGTACCAGCGCCACCTACACCGTGGTACTGTACCAGCGCCACCTACACCATGGTAGTGTACCAGCGCCACCTACACCATGGTAGTGTACCAGCGCCACCTACACCATGGTAGTGTACCAGCGCCACCTACACCATGATAGCGTACTAGCGCCACCTACACCATGGAGGTGTACCAGCGCCACCTACACCATGGTAGTGTACCAGCGCCACCTACACCATGGTACTGTACCAGCGCCACCTACACCATGGTACTGTACCAGCGCCACCTACATCATGGTAGTGTACCATCGCCACCTACACCATGGTAGTGTACCAGCGCCACCTACACCATGGTACTGTACCAGCGCCACCTACACCATGGTACTGTACCAGCGCCACCTACACCATGGTAGTGTAACAGCGCCACCTACACCATGGTACTGTACCAGCGCCACCTACACCATGGTACTGTACCAGCGCCACCTACACCATGGTACTGTACCAGCGCCACCTACACCATGGTACTGTACCAGCGCCACCTACACCATGGTACTGTACCAGCGCCACCTACACCATGGTACTGTACCAGCGCCACCTACACCATGGTACTGTACCAGCGCCACCTACACCATGGTAGTGTACCAGCGCCACCTACACCGTGGTAGTGTACCAGCGCCACCTACACTATGGTACTGTACCAGCGCCACCTACACCATGGTACTGTACCAGCGCCACCTACACCATGGTAGTGTACCAGCGCCACCTACAACCATGGTACTGTACCAGCCCACCTACACCATGGTAGTGTACCAGCGCCACCTACACCATGGTACTGTACCAGCGCCACCTACACCATGGTACTGTACCAGCGCCACCTACACCATGGTAGTGTACCAGCGCCACCTACACCATGGTACTGTACCAGCGCCACCTACACCATGTAGCTGTACCAGCGCCACCATGACTACCATGGTAAGTGTACCAGCGCCACCTACACCATGGTACTGTACCAGCGCCACCTACACCATGGTAGTGTACCAGCGCCACCTACACCATGGTAGTGTACCAGCGCCACCTACACCATGGTACTGTACCAGCGCCACCTACACCATGGTAGTGTACCAGCGCCACCTACACCATGGTACTGTACCAGCGCCACCTACTCCATGGTACTGTACCAGCGCCACCTACACCATGGTAGTGTACCAGCGCCACCTACACCATGGTAGTGTACCAGCGCCACCTACACCATGGTAGTGTACCAGCGCCACCTACACCATGGTAGTGTACCAGCGCCACCTACACCATGGTAGTGTACCAGCGCCACCTACACCATGGTAGTGTACCAGCGCCACCTACACCATGGTAGCTGTACCAGCGCCACCTACACCATGGTACTGTACCAGCGCCACCTACACCATGGTACTGTACCAGCGCCACCTACACCATGGTAGCTGTACCAGCGCCACCTACACCATGGTACTGTACCAGCGCCACCTACACCATGGTAGTGTACCAGCGCCACCTACACCATGGTACTGTACCAGCGCCACCTACACCATGGTAGTGTACCAGCGCCACCTACACCATGGTAGTGTACCAGCGCCACCTACACCATGGTACTGTACCAGCGCCACCTACACCATGGTAGTGTACCAGCGCCACCTACACCATGGTAGTGTACCAGCGCCACCTACACCATGGTACTGTACCAGCGCCACCTACACCATGGTAGTGTACCAGCGCCACCTACACCATGGTACTGTACCAGCGCCACCTACACCATGGAGTACCAGGCCACTACACCATGGATTAACCAGCGCCAACCTACACATGGTAGTGTACCAGCGACAGTACACCATGAGTGTACCCAACGCCCCCTACACATGGTACTAACATGCGCACCTACAACCATGGTACGTACCAGCGCACCTACAACATGTACAGTACCAGGCACACACATGTATGACCAGGCCTACACCATGATGTACCAGACTAACATAGTGGGCTAACCCGCCACCATATACATAAGTGGTACAAACCACTACAAGGTATTTCCAAGGGCAGCTACAACCAAGGTATACTGTACAGCGGCTACAACACTACAGGTAGTATAAGACTACAACTTACAGTTACATATGGGTACACACGCTCAAGTAACATAGTAGGCTACCAACACCTTACAATGGTATATACAGTGGCTACAGACTTACAGGTATAATAAGTGGAGCTACAAGACTACGGTATACATAGTGGGCTACACGACTTACAATGGTATGATACACATGGGCACAACACTACAAGTATACTACAGGGCTACAAGACTTACAAGTATACATAAGTGGAGCTACAACACTTACAAGGTATACATACAGTGGGCTACAACACTTACAAGGTATACATAAGTGAGCTACAAGCACTTACAAGGTATACATAAGTGGGCACAACCTTACAGGATACATAAGTGGGCTACAAGCACTTACAAGGTACACATAAGTGGGCTACAAACGTACAGTATACATAAGTGGCTACACACCTACAAGGTATACTAAGTGGCATACAAACTTACAAGGTATACATAAGGAGCTACACGACTACAAGGTATACATAAGTGGAGCTACAAGACTTACAAGGTATATAAGTGGGCTACAAACTTACAGGTATATATAAGTGACTACAAGAACGTACAAGTATACATAAGTGGAGCTACAAGCACTTACAAGGTATACATAAGTGGAGCTACAACACTTACAAGGTATACATAAGTGGGCTACAAGACTTACAAGGTATACATAAGTGGGCTACAACACTTACAAGGTATACATAAGTGGGGCTACAAGACGTACAAGATATACAAGTGGGGCTACAAGACGTGCAGGGTATACATAGGTGGGGCTACAAAACCTGCAAGGTATACATAAGTGGGCTACAACACTTACAAGGTATACATAAGTGGGGCTACAAGACTTACAAGGTATACATAAGTGGGCTACAAGACTTACAAGGTATACATAAGTGGGGCTACAAGCACTATACAAGTGGGCTACAAGATACAATACATAAGTGGGGCTACAAGACCTTACAAGGTATACATAAGTGGGCTACAAGACTTACAAGGTATACATAAGTGGGGCTACAAGACTTACAAGGTATATCTTAAGTGGGGCTTACAAGACTTACAAGGTATTCATAAGTGTGGCTACAAGCAATGTACCTAGGATAATACATAAGTGGGGCTACAAGCACGTACAAGGTATACACGACAGTTTTGGCTACAAGACGTAAAAGGTATACATAAGTGGGGCTACAAGACGTACAAGGTATACATAAGTAGGGCTACGATACCTACAAGGTATACATAAGTGGGGCTGCAACACTTACAAGGTATACATAAGTGGGGCTACAAGACGAACAGGTTATACATAAGTGGGGCTACAAGACGTACAAGGTATACATAAGAGGGGCTACAAGGACGTGCAAGGTATCCATACGTGGGCTACAAGACTTACAAGGTTTATATAAGTGAGGCTACAAGACTTACAAGGTATACATAAGTGGGCTACATGACGTACAAGGTATACATAAGTTTGGCTACAAGACGTACAAGGTATACATAAGTGGGGCTACACGACTTACAAGGTATACATAAGTGGGGCTATAAGACTTACAAGGTATACATAAGTTGGGCTACAAGACTTACAAGGTATACATAAGTGGGGCTACAAGACGTACTAGGTATACATAAGAGGGGCTACAAGACTTACAAGGTATACATAAGCATGGCTATAAGACGTACAAGGTATACATAAGAGGGGTTACAAGACTTACAAGGTATACGTAAGTGGGGCGACAAGAGTAACAAGGCATACATAAGTGGGGCTACAAGACATACAAGGTATAAATAAGTGGGGCTACAAGACTTACAAGGTATACATAAGTTGGGCTACAAGACTTACAAGGTATACATAAGTGGGGCTACAAGACTTACAAGGTATAAATAAGTGGGGCTACAAGACTTACAAGGTATACATAAGTTGGGCTACAAGACTTACAAGGTATACATAAGTGGGACAACAAGACTTTCAAGGTATACATGAGTGGGGCAACAAGACGCACAAGGTACACATAAGTGGGGCGTCAAGGCTTACAAGGTATACATAAGTGGGGCAACAAGACGTATAAGGTATACATAAGTGGGGCTACAAGACATACAAGGTATACATAAGTGGGGCAACTAGATGTGCAAGGTATACATAAGTGGGGCAAAAGACGTATAAAGTATACATAAGTGGGGCTACAAGACATACAAGGTATACATAAGTGGGGCAGCTAGATGTACAAAGTATACATAAGTGGCGCAACAAGACATACAAGGTATACATAAGGTGGGAAAGACGTACAAGGTATATATAAGTGGGGCAACAAGACGTACTAGGTATACATAAGTTGGGCAACAAGACATACAAGGTATACATAAGTAGGGTAACAAGACGTACAAGGTATACATAAGCGGGGCAACAAAACGTACAAGGTATGCACAAGTTCCTATAGAAACATCCAATTGTTATTGATATCTGCATGCGTTGAACATATCTTCATACGTTGAACATATCTTCATACGTTGAACATATCTTCATACGTTGAGCATATCTTCATACGTTGAACATATCTTCATACGTTGAACATGAACGTCATAGGTATGAAGATAATCTCGCTGAACATTTCTTCTTGTTATCAAGCGCAAACACCAAACTTGTAAAGTCATGATCCAGGTGGACAAAATCTCGCACGAGGAACAAAACATTTTAACACATTATGATGAAAGATCGAGCAACTGTGGCAGACGATCATCTTACACTAAACTAACACCATCATCATCACTATGTAGCAGATGATCATCTTACACTAAACTAACACCATCATCATCACTATGTAGCAGATGATCATCTTACACTAAACTAACACCATCATTATCATCACTATGTAGCAGACGATCATCTTACACTAAACTAACACCATCATTATCATCACTATGTAGCAGACGATCATCTTACACTAAACTAACACCATCATTATCATCACTATGCAGTAGATGATCATCTTACACTAAACTAACACCATCATTATCATCACTATGTAGCAGACGATCATCTTACACTAAACTAACACCATCATTATCATCACTATGTAGCAGACGATTATCTTACACTAAACTAACACCATCATTATCATCACTATGTAGCAGACGATCATCTTACACTAAACTAACACCATCATCATCACTATGTAGCAGATGATCATCTTACACTAAACTAACACCATCATTATCATCACTATGTAGCAGATGATCATCTTACACTAAACTAACACCATCATTATCATCATTATGTAGCAGACGATCATCTTACACTAAACTAACACCATCATTATCATCACTATGTAGCAGACGATTATCTTACACTAAACTAACACCATCATCATCACTATGTAGCAGATGATCATCTTACACTAAACTAACACCATCATTATCATCACTATGTAGCAGATGATCATCTTACACTAAACTAACACCATCATTATCATCATTATGTAGCAGACGATCATCTTACACTAAACTAACACCATCATTATCATCACTATGTAGCAGATGATCATCTTACACTAAACTAACACCATCATTATCATCATTATATAGCAGATGATCATCTTACACTAAACTAACACCATCATTATCATCACTATGTAGCAGACGATTATCTTACACTAAACTAACACCATCATTATCATCACTATATAGCAGATGATCATCTTACACTAAACTAACACCATCATTATCATCATTATGTTGCAGACGATCATCTTACACTAAACTGACACCATCATTATCATCATTATGTAGCAGATGATCATCTTACACTAAACTAACACCATCATCATCATCACTATGTAGCAGACGATCATCTTACACTAAACTGACACCATCATTATCATCACTATGTAGCAGACGATTATCTTACACTAAACTAACACCATCATCATCACTATGTAGCAGATGATCCTTTGTTTTTTGACCCTATAACATTACACCATTAAAACCTTCTTATTATTCACTATGTATCAAGTGCAAGAGATACATTATAACTCCTTCATTATACACTGTATACAACCACACACTCCTTGTTCTGGCTACGTTGTCATAGAAATGTTTGAAGTTTGTTGTGTCCATGACTATACGTACGTATCTCCTCTATATGTTCTTTGCCACTCCTGTCAAGATAATATATAAATTCATCATTACGTATCTTCCAAAATACTGATAATATTCTCCAAATATCATACAGTTGATGTGAAGCAGTATATGATGGAGTGGCTATGTTATACCCATGTTAGCTGTGAAGGCAACAGTATATGATGGAGCTGGTTTGGCTGTGTTATACCTATGTTAGCTGTGAAGGCAACTGTGTTGGGGAGACACTTGTTCCCTGAAGGAAAGTTTCAGGAACTAATTCTAACTTGGACACTTCCCTGGTGGACAAAACTTTGTCAATGATATTATTGGTCACCTGTGTGTGTGTCCCGCCTGACACTGGTTAGTTCAGGGTTCGTCTCCTGCTATGTACCATCTGGCGGAACAACACGATGAATAACATGACATAAAGGAACGTAACAACTTATAAATATGATAAAGAAACATTTATGTTAAAACTACTAAAAACATCTCACAGCATATTAACCTACGACTTTAACTTGATAGCCAGTAAAATTTATTGTGATCAAAGATATCAAAGTGGGAGATCCTTATAAGCTTTATCCAGAAACAGTGAAGGAAAATAAGATAGTTAAGCTTTGATTGTACTTATAAGCTTTATCCAGGAACAGTGAAGGAAAATTAAATAGTTAAGATTTAATTATACTTATAAGCTTTATCCAGGAACAATGAAGGAAAATGAGATAGTTAAGCTTTGATTGTTCTTATAATCTATATCCAGGAACAATGAAAGAAAATAAGGTAGTTAAGCTTTGACTCTGCTTATAAGTTTTATCCAGAGGAATGAAGGAAAATAAGATAGTTAAGCTTTGATTGTTCATATAAGCTTTATCCAGGAACAATGAAAGAAAATAGGATAGTTAAGCTTTGATTGTTCTTATAAGCTTTATCCAGGAACAATGAAAGAAAATAGGATAGTTAAGCTTTGACTGTTCTTATAAGCTTTACCCAGGAACAATAAAGGAAAATAAGATAGTTAAACTTTGATAGTTCTTATAAGCTTTATCCAGGAACAGTGAAGGAAAATAAGATATTCAAGCTTTGATTGTTCTTATATGCTTTATTCAGGAACAATGAATGAAAATGAGATAGTTAAGCTTTGATTGTTCTTTTAAGTTTAATCCAGGAACAATAAAGGAAATAAGATAGTTAAGCTTTGATTGTTCTTATCAGCGTTATCCAGGAACAATGAAGGAAAATAAGATAGTTAAGCTTTGATTGTTCTTATAAGCTTTATCCAGGAAGAGTTATGAAAAATACAGTAGTTAAGCTTTGATTGTTCTTATAAGTTTTATCCAGAACAATGAACGAAAATAAGATAGTTAAGTTTTGATTGTTCTTTTAAGTTTTATCCTGGAACAATAAAGAAAAATAAGATAGTTAAGCTTTGATCGTTCTTATAAGCTTTATCCAGGAACAATGAAGGAAAATAAGATAGTTAAGCTTTGATTGTTCTTATAAGCTTTATCCAGGAACAATGAAGGAAAATAAGATAGTTAAGCTTTGATTGTTCTTATAAGCTTTATCCAGGAACAATGAAGGAAAATATGATAGTTAAGCTTTGATTGTTCTTATAAGCTTTATCCAGGAACAATGAAGGAAAATATGATAGTTAAGCTCTGATTGCTTTTATAAGCTTTATCCAGGGACAATGAAGGGAAAAAAGATAGTTAAGCTTTGACTGTTCTTATAAGCTTTATCCAGGAACAGTGAACGAAAATAGTTAAACTTTCATTGTTCATATAAGCTTTCTCCATAAACAATGAAGGAAAATAAGACAGTTAAGCTTTGATTGTTCTTATAAGTTTTATCCAGGAATCAATGAAATAAAGTAAGATAGTTAAGCTTTGATTGTTCTTACAAGCTTTATCCAGGAACAACAAAGGAAAATAAGATAGTTGAACTTTAATTGTTCTTATAAGCTTTATCCAGGAACAATAAAGGAAATAAGATAGTTAAGCTTTGATTGTTCTTATAATCTTTATCCAGGAACAATGAAGGAAAATAAGATAGTTAAGCTTTGATTGTTCTTATAAGCTTTATCCAGGAACAATAAAGGAAAATCAGATAGTTAAGCTTTGATTGTTCTTATAAGCTTTATCCAGGAACAATGAAGGAAAATAAGATAGTTAAGCTTTGATTGTTCTTATAATCTTTATCCAGGAACAATAAAGGAAAATCAGATAGTTAAGCTTTGATTGTTCTTATAAGCTTTATCCAGGAACAATGAAGGAAAATAAGATAGTTAAGCTTTGATTGTTCTTATAAGCTTTATCCAGGAACAATGAACGAAAATCAGATAGTTAAGCTTTGATTGTTCTTATAAGCTTTATCCAGGAACAATGAACGAAAATCAGATAGTTAAGCTTTGATTGTTCTTATAAGCTTTATCCAGGAACAATGAACGAAAATCAGATAGTTAAGCTTTGATTGTTCTTATAAGCTTTATCCAGGAACAATGAACGAAAATCAGATAGTTAAGCTTTGATTGTTCTTATAAGCTTTATCCAGGAACAATGAAGGAAAATAAGATAGTTAAGCTTTGATTGTTCTTATAAGCTTTATCCAGGAACAATGAAGGAAAATAAGATAGTTAAGCTTTGATTGTTCTTATAAGCTTTATCCAGGAACAATGAAGGAAAATAAGATAGTTAAGCTTTGATTGTTCTTATAAGCTTTATCCAGGAACAATGAAGGAAAATAAGATAGTTAAGCTTTGATTGTTCTTATAAGCTTTATCCAGGAACAATGAAGGAAAATAAGATAGTTAAGCTTTGATTGTTCTTATAAGCTTTATCCAGGAACAATAAAGGAAAATAAGATAGTTAAGCTTTGATTGTTCTTATAAGCTTTATCCAGGAACAATGAAGGAAAATAAGATAGTTAAGCTTTGATTGTTCTTATAAGCTTTATCCAGGAACAATGAAGGAAAATAAGATAGTTAAGCTTTGATTGTTCTTATAAGCTTTATCCAGGAACAATGAAGGAAAATAAGATAGTTAAGCTTTGATTGTTCTTATAAGCTTTATCCAGGAACAATGAAGGAAAATAAGATAGTTAAGCTTTGATTGTTCTTATAAGCTTTATCCAGGAACAATGAAGGAAAATAAGATAGTTAAGCTTTGATTGTTCTTATAAGCTTTATCCAGGAACAATGAAGGAAAATAAGATAGTTAAGCTTTGATTGTTCTTATAAGCTTTATCCAGGAACAATGAAGGAAAATAAGATAGTTAAGCTTTGATTGTTCTTATAAGCTTTATCCAGGAACAATGAAGGAAAATAAGATAGTTAAGCTTTGATTGTTCTTATAAGCTTTATCCAGGAACAATGAAGGAAAATAAGATAGTTAAGCTTTGATTGTTCTTATAAGCTTATCCAGGAACAATGAAGGAAAATAAGATAGTTAAGCTTTGATTGTTCTTATAAGCTTTATCCAGGAACAATGAAGGAAAATAAGATAGTTAAGCTTTGATTGTTCTTATAAGCTTATCCGGGAACAATGAAGGAAAATAAGATAGTTAAGCTTTGATTGTTCTTATAAGCTTTATCCAGGAACAATGAAGGAAAATAAGATAGTTAAGCTTTGATAGTTCTTATAAGCTTTATCCAGGAACAATGAAGGAAAATAAGATAGTTAAGTTGATTGCTTATAGCTTATTTATGAAGGATATAGTAGTTAGCTTCCAGGCTTGAACCAATGAAGTGTTAACATACAGATAACACGTCTTGGTTGTTAACATACACAAACACGTCTTTGGTTGGTAATATACACACACACGTCTGTAGGTGGTACATAAAACATAACACGTCCTGTGTTGGTAACATACACAAACACGTCTGTGGTTAGGTACAACACAAACACGTCTGGGTTGGTAATCACTACACAAACACGTCTGTGGTTGGTACATACACAAACACGTCTGTGGTTGGTAACCTACACAAACACGTCTGTGGTTGGTAACATACACAAACACGTCTGTGGTTGGTAACATACACAAACACGTCTGTGGTTGGTAACATACACAAACACGTCTGTGGTTGGTAACATACACAAACACGTCTGTGGTTGGTAACATACACAAACACGTCTGTGGTTGGTAACATACACAAACACGTCTGTGGTTGGTAACATACACAAACACGTCTGTGGTTGGTAACATACACAAACACGTCTGTGGTTGGTAACATACACAAACACGTCTGTGGTTGGTAACATACACAAACACGTCTGTGGTTGGTAACATACACAAACACGTCTGTGGTTGGTAACATACACAAACACGTCTGTGGTTGGTAACATACACAAACACGTCTGTGGTTGGTAACATACACAAACACGTCTGTGGTTGGTAACATACACAAACACGTCTGTGGTTGGTAACATACACAAACACGTCTGTGGTTGGTAACATACACAAACACGTCTGTGGTTGGTAACATACACAAACACGTCTGTGGTTGGTAACATACACAAACACGTCTGTGGTTGGTAACATACACAAACACGTCTGTGGTTGGTAACTACACAAACACGTCTGTGGTTGGTACATACACAAACACGTCTGTGGTTGTTAACATACACAAACACGTCTGTGGTTGGTAACATACACAAACACGTCTGTGGTTGGTAACATACACAAACACGTCTGTGGTTGGTAACATACACAAACACGTCTGTGGTTGGTAACATACACAAACACGTCTGTGGTTGGTAACATACACAAACACGTCTGTGGTTGGTAACATACACAAACACGTCTGTGGTTGGTAACATACACAAACACGTCTGTGGTTGGTAACATACACAAACACGTCTGTGGTTGGTAACATACACAAACACGTCTGTGGTTGGTAACATACACAAACACGTCTGTGGTTGGTAACATACACAAACACGTCTGTGGTTGGTAACATACACAAACACGTCTGTGGTTGGTAACATACACAAACACGTCTGTGGTTGGTAACATACACAAACACGTCTGTGGTTGGTAACATACACAAACACGTCTGTGGTTGGTAACATACACAAACACGTCTGTGGTTGGTAACATACACAAACACGTCTGTGGTTGGTAACATACACAAACACGTCTGTGGTTGGTAACATACACAAACACGTCTGTGGTTGGTAACATACACAAACACGTCTGTGGTTGGTAACATACACAAACACGTCTGTGGTTGGTAACATACACAAACACGTCTGTGGTTGGTAACATACACAAACACGTCTGTGGTTGGTAACATACACAAACACGTCTGTGGTTGGTAACATACACAAACACGTCTGTGGTTGGTAACATACACAAACACGTCTGTGGTTGGTAACATACACAAACACGTCTGTGGTTGGTAACATACACAAACACGTCTGTGGTTGGTAACATACACAAACACGTCTGTGGTTGGTAACATACACAAACACGTCTGTGGTTGGTAACATACACAAACACGTCTGTGGTTGGTAACATACACAAACACGTCTGTGGTTGGTAACATACACAAACACGTCTGTGGTTGGTAACATACACAAACACGTCTGTGGTTGGTAACATACACAAACACGTCTGTGGTTGGTAACATACACAAACACGTCTGTGGTTGGTAACATACACAAACACGTCTGTGGTTGGTAACATACACAAACACGTCTGTGGTTGGTAACATACACAAACACGTCTGTGGTTGGTAACATACACAAACACGTCTGTGGTTGGTAACATACACAAACACGTCTGTGGTTGGTAACATACACAAACACGTCTGTGGTTGGTAACATACACAAACACGTCTGTGGTTGGTAACATACACAAACACGTCTGTGGTTGGTAACATACACAAACACGTCTGTGGTTGGTAACATACACAAACACGTCTGTGGTTGGTAACATACACAAACACGTCTGTGGTTGGTAACATACACAAACACGTCTGTGGTTGGTAACATACACAAACACGTCTGTGGTTGGTAACATACACAAACACGTCTGTGGTTGGTAACATACACAAACACGTCTGTGGTTGGTAACATACACAAACACGTCTGTGGTTGGTAACATACACAAACACGTCTGTGGTTGGTAACATACACAAACACGTCTGTGGTTGGTAACATACACAAACACGTCTGTGGTTGGTAACACACACAAACACGTCTGTGGTTGGTAACATACACAAACACGTCTGTGGTTGGTAACATACACAAACACGTCTGTGGTTGGTAACACACACAAACACGTCTGTGGTTGGTAACATACACAAACACGTCTGTGGTTGGTAACACACACAAACACATCTGTGGTTGGTAACATACACAAATTACCATTTAAGATAATGTTGAGGATTATCAACTGGTTATCAAGTTAGAGGAGAGTATAATTCTTCAATTATAACTAATGTGTTTGATTTTCCATATTCTTAACTCGTATGATCACAACAAAACCACTGACGTCATCTGTTATGATTTTGGAAAAATGTTTTGACAAATTACAGAATAAAAGATCACTAATAAAAAGTAAATTTCATGATATTAATTATATAGTACTTTAATGATTATATATAACTGGTTGTAGATATATTCTACTTTAATGATTACATATAACTGGTTGTAGATATATTCTACTTTAATGATTACATATAACTGGTTGTAGATATATTCTACTTTAATGATTACATATAACTGGTTGTAGATATATTCTACTTTAATGATTACATATTACTGGTTGTAGACAAAAATGAATTATTATACCGGTCAGTCTTCGTAATGATGATATGTTTAGTGGCACTGTCTTGGGTCCGCCCATCTTACTAATATATATATATCATTAATGAGGAACTAGGATCAAATATGTATCCAACATGGAATTAAAGCTACACTTACCTGCTGAAGCAGGGAGCTAATAAGCGGGGAATCTTATACACTGGATTTTTAGAATATAAACTCTGCTACGTTACATAACGCAAATAAGAAAAAGAAATATATATGATACATTAACATTGTGTGCAAGTAGTAAACAGGGCGACTTAAATCATAAACATCATAGGTAGATATTTTAGATAATATTTAAGAAATTAATCCTCACTAAGTCTTGTTTTGACCTTCAATACTGTAGTCAGGTTTGATGTTCCCACAAACAGAGAAAGAAAGACATAAGATGAATGAAAATGTGATTCACAGAACTGAGAGCCAAATATTTTGATAACCAGCTGGACGATTTGAACATAAACATTAAAACACAATACATTATCATGTAAGTGTACTGTACTGACCGTACTGACACACCAGACATAACATACTGTACTGACACACCAGCCTAACATACCGTACCGACATAGCAGCCCAACATACCATACTGATACACCAGCCCCAACATACAATACTGACACACTAGCCCCAGCATACAATACTGACACACTAGCCCCAACATACAATACTGACACACCAGCCCCAACATACCATACTGACACACCAGCCCCAACATACCATACTGACACACCAGCCCCAACATACCATACTGACACACCAACCCCAACATACAATACTGACACACCAGCCCCAACATACAATACTGACACACTAGCCCCAACATACAATACTGACACACCAGCCCCAACATACAATACTGACACACCAGCCCCAACATACAATACTGACACACCAGCCCCAACATACAATACTGACACACCAGCCCCAACATACAAATCTGACACACTAGCCCCAACATACAATACTGACACACCAGCCCCAACATACAATACTGACACACCAGCCCCAACATACAATACTGACACAGCAGCCACAACATACAATACTGACACACCAGCCCCAACATACAATACTGACACACCAGCCCCAACATACAATACTGACACACTAGCCCCAACATACAATACTGACACACCAGCCCCAACATACATTGCTGACACACTAGCCCCAACATACAATACTGACACACCAGCCCTAACATACAATACTGACACACCAGCCCCAACATACCATACTGACGCACCAGCCCCAACATACAATACTGACACACCAGCCCCAACATACAATACTGACACACCAGCCCCAACATACAATACTGACACACCAGCCCCAACATACAATACTGACACACCAGCCACAAGATACCATACTGACACACCAGCCCCAACATACCATACTGACACACTAGCCAAAACATACCATACTGACACACCAACCCCAACATACCATACTGACACACTAGCCAAAACATACCATACTGACACACTAGCCAAAACATACCATACTGACACAACAACCCCAGCATACCATACTGACACACCAGCCCCAACATACCATACTGACACACTAGCCAAAACATACCATACTGACACAACAACCCCCAACATACCATACTGACACACTAGCCAAAACATACCATACTGACACAACAACCCCAACATACCATACTGACACACTAGCCAAAAACATACCATACTGACACACCAACCCCAACATACAATACTGACACACCAGCCACAAGATACCATACTGACAAACCAGCCCCAACATACAATACTGACACACTAGCCCCAACATACAATACTGACACACCAGCCCCAACATACAATACTGACACACTAGCCCCAACATACAATACTGACACACCAGCCCCAACATACAATACTGACACACCAGCCCCAACATACAATACTGACACACCAGCCCCAACATACAATACTGACACACCAGCCCCAACATACAATACTGACACACTAACCCCAACATACAATACTGACACACCAGCCCCAACATACAATACTGACACACTAGCCCCAACATACAATACTGACACACCAGCCCCAACATACAATACTGACACACCAGCCCCAACATACAATACTGACACACCAGCCCCAACATACAATACTGACACACCAGCCCCAACATACAATACTGACACACCAGCCTCAACATACAATACTGACACAGCAGCCACAAGATACCATACTGACACACCAGCCCCAACATACCATACTGACACACCAGCCCCAACATACCATACTGACACATCAGCCGCATCATACCATACTGACACACCAGCCCCAACATACAATACTGACACACCAGCCCCAACATACCATAATGACACACTAGCCAAAACATACCATACTGACACACTAGCCAAAACATACCATACTGACACACCAGCCCCAACATACCATACTGACACACTAGCCAAAACATACCATACTGACACACTAGCCAAAACATACCATACTGACACACCAGCCCCAACATACCATACTGACACACTAGCCAAAACATACCATACTGACACACTAGCCAAAACATACCATACTGACACAACAACCCCAGCATACCATACTGACACACCAGCCCCAACATACCATACTGACACACTAGCCAAAACATACCATACTGACACAACAACCCCCAACATACCATACTGACACACTAGCCAAAACATACCATACTGACACAACAACCCCAACATACCATACTGACACACTAGCCAAAAACATACCATACTGACACACCAACCCCAACATACAATACTGACACACCAGCCACAAGATACCATACTGACAAACCAGCCCCAACATACAATACTGACACACTAGCCCCAACATACAATACTGACACACCAGCCCCAACATACCATACTGACACACTAGCCAAAACATACCATACTGACACGCTAGTCAAACATACCATACTGACACAATAGCCAAAACATACATACTGACACACTAGCCAAACATACCATACTGACACAACAGCCCCAACATACCATACTGACACACTAGCCAAAACATACCATACTGACACACAACCCCAACATACCATACTGACAACTAGTCCAACATACCATACTGACACACTAGCCAAAACATACATACTGACACACCAGCCCCAACATACCATACTGACACACTAGCCAAACATACCATACTGACACAACAGCCCCAACATACATACTGACACACTAGCCAAAACATACATACTGAACACCAGCCCAACATACCATACTGACACAACAGCCAAACATACCATACGGACACACCAGCCCCAACATACCATCTGACACACTAGCCAAAACATACCATATGCACACCAGCCCCAACATACCATACTGAACATCTAGCCAAAACATACCATACTGACACACTAGCCAAAACATACCATACTGACACACCTAGCCCAAACATACCATACTGACACACTAGCCCAAACATACCATACTGACACACTAGCCCAAACATACCATACTGACACACTAGCCCAAACATACCATACTGACACACTAGCCAAAACATACCATACTGACACACTAGCCAAAACATACCATACTGACACACCAGCCCCAACATACCATACTGACACACTAGCCAAAACATACCATACTGACACACCAGCCCAAACATACCATACTGACACACTAGCCAAAACATACCATACTGACACACTAGCCAAAACATACCATACTGACACACTAGCCAAAACATACCATACTGACACAACAGCCCCAACATACCATACTGACACACTAGCCAAAACATACCATACTGACACAACAGCCCAACATACCATACTGACACACTAGCCAAAACATACCATACTGACACACAAGCCCAAACATACCATACTGACACACAGCCCAAACATACCATACTGACACACTAGCCAAAACATACCATACTGACACACCAGCCCCAACATACCATACTGACACACTAGCCAAAACATACCATACTGACACACCAGCCCCAACATACCATTCTGACACACTAGCCAAAACATACCATACTGACACACCAGCCCCAACATACCATACTGACACACTAGCCAAAACATACCATACTGACACACCAGCCCCAACATACCATACTGACACACTAGCCAAAACATACCATACTGACACACCAGCCCCAACATACCATACTGACACACTAGCCAAAACATACCATACTGACACACCAACCCCAACATACCATACTGACATACTAGTCAAAACATACCATACTGACACACTAGCCAAAACATACCATACTGACACACCAGCCCCAACATACCATACTGACACACTAGCCAAAACATACCATACTGACACAACAGCCCCAACATACCATACTGACACACTAGCCAAAACATACCATACTGACACACTAGCCAAAACATACCATACTGACACAACAGCCCCAACATACCATACTGACACACTAGCCAAAACATACCATACTGATACACCAGCCCCAACATACCATACTGACACACTAGCCAAAACATACCATACTGACACACCAGCCCCAACATACCATACTGACACACTAGCCAAAACATACCATACTGACACACCAGCCCCAACATACCATACTGACACACTAGCCAAAACATACCATACTGACACACCAGCCCCAACATACCATACTGACACACTAGCCAAAACATACCATACTGACACACCAGCCCCAACATACCATACTGACACACTAGCCAAAACATACCATACTGACACACCAGCCCCAACATACCATACTGACACACTAGCCAAAACATACCATACTGACACACCAGCCCCAACATACCATACTGACACACTAGCGAAAACATACCATACTGACACACTAGCCAAAACATACCATACTGACACACTAGCCAAAACATACCATACTGACACACCAGCCAAAACATACCATACTGACACACCAGCCCCAACATACCATACTGACACACCAGCCACAAGATACCATACTGACACACTAGCCCCAACATACAATACTGACACACCAGCCCCAACATACCATACTGACACACTAGCCAAAACATACCATACTGACACACTAGCCAAAACATACCATACTGACACAAAAGCCAAAATATACCATGCTGATACAGCAGCCTCAACATACCACATTGACACACCAGGCCCAACATACCATACTGGTTTCCTTCTTACCTTGTACTAGTATCCCTCTTACCTTGTACTGTTCTCCTTACTTTGAACTGGTCTCCCTCTTACCTTGTACTGGCTTCCTTATCTTGCTCTGGTCTCCTTCTTACCTTGTGCGAGTCTCCCTCTTACTTTGTACTGGTCTCCCTCTTACCTTGTACTGGTCTCCCGCTTACCTTGTACTGGTCTTCTTACCTTGTACTGGTCTCCCTCTTACCTTGTACTGGTCTTCTTACCTTGTACTGGTCTCCCTCTTACCTTGTACTAGTCTTATTGCCTTGCACTGGTCTCCCTGTTACCTTGCTCTGGTCTCCTTACCTTGTGCAGTTCTCCCTCTTACCTTGTACTGGTCTCCCTCTTACCTTGCACTGGTCTTCTTATCTTGTACTGGTCTCCCTCTTACCTTGTACTGGTAATGTTCTTCTTACCTTGTACTGGTCTCCCTCTTACCTTGCACTGGTCTTCTTACCTTGTACTGGTAATGTTCTTCTTACCTTGTACTGGTCTTCTTACCTTGAGCGGGTCTCCCTCTTACCTTGTACTGGTCTCCTTCTTACCTTGTGCTGGTCTCCCTCTTACCTTGTACTGGTCTCCCTCTTACCTTGTACTGGTCTCCCTCTTACCTTGTACTGGTCTCCTTCTTACCTTGTACTGGTCTCCCTCTTACCTTGTACTGGTCTCCTTCTTACCTTGTACTGGTCTCCCTCTTACCTTGTACTGGTCTCCCTCTTACCTTGTACTGGTCTCCTTCTTACCTTGTACTGGTCTCCCTCTTACCTTGTACTGGTCTCCCTCTTACCTTGTACTGGTCTCCCTGGTCTTTGCCTCCTGGTTGAGCGTGCCACTCCTTCCCTTCTCCATTTCCTGGTCTCTCCCGACGTTCCCTCTCTGCTCCCTGACGTTCTCTCCCTGCTTCCTGACGTTCTCTCCCTGCTCCCTGACGTTCTCTCCCTGCTCCCTGACGTTCTCTCCCTGCTCCCCGACGTTCTTTCCCTGCTCCATGACGTTGGTTCCCTGCTCCCTGACGTTCCTCCCCTGCTCCCTGACGTTCCCTCCCTGCTCCGTTCTCTCCCTGCTCCCTGACGTTCCCTCCCTGCTCCCTGACGTTCCCTCCCTGCTCCCTGACGTTCCCTCCCTGCTCCGTTCTCTCCCTGCTCCCTGACATTCCCTTCCTGCTCCGTTCTCTCCCTGCTCCCTGACGTTCCCTCCCTGCTCCCTGACGTTCCCTCCCTGCTCCGTTCTCTCCCTGCTCCCTGACGTTCCCTCCCTGCTCCCTGCCAGCGCCACCCTCGTCTCCCACGTGCCTCAGGACACGACGTAATTGGTTTATCCCAAAACCTGTGCTGCCCCTGTGTCAAGGGTTAGGGAGAGAGAGAGAGAGAGAGAGAGAGAGAGAGAGAGAGAGAGAGAGAGAGAGAGAGAGAGAGAGAGAGAGAGAGAGAGAGAGAGAGAGAGAGAGAGTTTGTAAGATAACAAATGCACTGATCTTGTGATGGTGGGTTGAGTGTTGTAGGTCGTGTGTAGTCGACACTAGGTCAACACTAGGTCGACACTAGGTCGACACTAGGTCAACACTAGGTCGACTCTCACTCAGCCACAGAACAATATAGTCAACATGACTTGTCTGTGCCACCTAAACTTGTCTCTCTCACTTGGACTAGTTTCTACCACTCGCACTGCTCTCTACCACCTTGACTGGTTTCTGACACTCGCTCTGGTCTCTCCCACTTTGACTGGTCTCTGCCTCTCGCTCTGGTCTCTACTAGCTTGACTGGTTCACTCGCACCGGTCTTTACCACCTGAATTGGTCTCTACCACCAAGACTGGTCTCTGTCACCTGCGCTGGTCTTTACGACCTGAACTAGTCTCTACCACCTGGACTGGTCTCTACCATCTGAGCTGGTCTCTACCATCTGCACTGGTCTCTACCATCTGGACTGGTCTCTACCATCTGGACTGGTCTCTACCATCTGAACTGGTCTCTACCATCTGGACTGGTCTCTACCATCTGGACTGGTCTCTACCACCTAGACCGGTCTCTACCATCTGGACTGGTCTCTACCACCTAGACCGGTCTCTACCATCTGGACTGGTCTCTACCATCTGAACTGGTCTCTACCACCTAGATTGGTCTCTACCACCTAGACCGGTCTCTACCATCTGGACTGGTCTCTACCATCTGAACTGGTCTCTAACACCTAGATTGGTCTCTACCACTTAGACCAGAATATATCATGTCCACTTGGTATGAAGTGATTCTTGTATGTACACATGTGGCTCTGTTGACCAGTTTGTTTATTTAGGTTTTACTGGACACTGAAGCGCCTCTCTCTACACCCTCCAGCCATCATGCTACACTGGGTGTAGGGTACTGTGTGGGGTTCCCTCCCTACTCAGGCTGGGTGTAGTACACTAGGTGATGTGCTGATGTTACCACAACCTTCTCCTTGGTCAACACGTCCAGTAGAGTCACAAGAACAACACAAATACTGCACCACACTGTACACACACCAGGCGCGGCACCACCTCAACCTACACAGATGGACGACCAAGAAACACTTTCACAAAACAGAAAGATCTCCGTAGATAAACAGGAACACCTCAGGCAGAAACAACGGAATGCATTATAATGAGGAGCGGCCGATGTCACTCACGCGTTCAAGTTCCTGTTTACACTAGGTGGTCCCTCACTTCGTCAAGGTCCTGTTTACACTAGGTGGTCCCTCACTTCGTCAAGGTTCCTGTTTACACTAGGTGGTCCCTCACTTCGTCAAGGTTCCTGTTTACACTAGGTGGGTCTCCCTACCAACCAGGACGAGTCCCTCCCTCCCTTCACCCAGCAGGAGGGATGGTTCCCTCCCCTACACCCAGCAGGAGGGATGGTTCCCTCCCCTACACCCAGCAGGAGGGATGGTTCCCTCCCCTACACCCACCATGATGGGTCGATCCATTCCTGTCATTCATCATGAAGAGTCGACCTTTCCCCTTCACCCGTCGACCTCTCACCCTCACCCACCAGGAGGGATGGATCGCTCCCCATCACCCACCAGGAGGGATGGATCGCTCCCCATCACCCACCAGGAGGGATGGATCGCTCCCCATCACCCACCATGAGGGATGGATCGCTCCCCATCACCCACCATGAGGGATGGATCGCTCCCCATCACCCACCATGAGGGATGGATCGCTCCCCATCACCCACCAGGAGGGATGGATCGCTCCCCATCACCCACCAGGAGGGATGGATCGCTCCCCATCACCCACCAGGAGGGATGGATCGCTCCCCATCACCCACCAGGAGGGATGGATCGCTCCCCATCACCCACCAGGAGGGATGGATCGCTCCCCATCACCCACCAGGAGGGATGGATCGCTCTCCATCACCCACCAGGAGGGATGGATCGCTCTCCATCACCCACCAGGAGGGATGGATCGCTCTCCATCACCCACCATGAGGGATGGATCGCTCTCCATCACCCACCATGAGGGATGGATCGCTCCCCATCACCCACCATGAGGGATGGATCGCTCCCCATCACCCACCAGGAGGGATGGATCGCTCCCCATCACCCACCATGAGGGATGGATCGCTCTCCATCACCCACCATGAGGGATGGATCGCTCCCCATCACCCACCAGGAGGGATGGATCGCTCTCCATCACCCACCATGAGGGATGGATCGCTCCCCATCACCCACCAGGAGGGATGGATCGCTCTCCATCACCCACCATGAGGGATGGATCGCTCCCCATCACCCACCATGAGGGATGGATCGCTCCCCATCACCCACCAGGAGGGATGGATCGCTCCCCATCACCCACCAGGAGGGATGGATCGCTCTCCATCACCCACCATGAGGGATGGATCGCTCCCCATCACCCACCAGGAGGGATGGATCGCTCCCCATCACCCACCAGGAGGGATGGATCGCTCCCCATCACCCACCAGGAGGGATGGATCGCTCTCCATCACCCACCATGAGGGATGGATCGCTCCCCATCACCCACCATGAGGGATGGATCGCTCCCCATCACCCACCAGGAGGGATGGATCGCTCCCCATCACCCACCATGAGGGATGGATCGCTCCCCATCACCCACCATGAGGGATGGATCGCTCTCCATCACCCACCATGAGGGATGGATCGCTCCCCATCACCCACCATGAGGGATGGATCGCTCCCCATCACCCACCATGAGGGATGGATCGCTCCCCATCACCCACCATAATGGGTGAAGGTTTCCTCCTGATCCACAGCGATGACTCAGCCTCTTCCCTTCACCTACAAGGAGGGGTCGACCACTCACCTTCACTCACCATGTGTCGACCTCTCCCCTTCAATCAACATGATGGGACGAGCTCTCCCCTTCACCCATAAGGATGGGTCAATCACTCCCCTTCATCTACCATGATTACTCGACAGCTCTTCACCCACCATGATGCATCGACACTTTCTTTTCACTCACCATATTGGGTCGACTTCTCCCCTTCAAATTCCATGATGGGAAGACCTCGTCCCTTCCCCATAAGGAGAGTCAAACACTCCCCTTCACCTCACATGATTACACAACCACTTCCATTCACCCATCAGAAGAGACCAACCTCTTCCCTTCACCCAGTCTGCGGCACACGCGCCACCGTGCGTCTGGTGGGTGTATGTGTGGTAGTGTGGCACAGGGTGTGTGGTGTCTCTGGTCGGTGTATGTGTGGTAGTGTGGCACAGGGTGTGTGGTGTCTCTGGTGGGTGTATGTGTAGTGGTGTGGCACAGGGTGTGTGGTGTCTCTGGTGGGTGTATGTGTAGTGGTGTGGCACAGGGTGTGTGGTGTCTCTGGTGGGTGTATGTGTGGTAGTGTGGCACAGGGTGTGTGGTGTCTCTGGTGGGTGTATGTGTGGTAGTGTGGCACAGGGTGTGTGGTGTCTCTGGTGGATGTATGTGTAGTGGTGTGGCACAGGGTGTGTGGTGTCTCTGGTGGGTGTATGTGTAGTGGTGTGGCACAGGGTGTGTGGTGTCTCTGGTGGGTGTATGTGTGGTAGTGTGGCACAGGGTGTGTGGTGTCTCTGGTGGGTGTATGTGTGGTAGTGTGGCACAGGGTGTGTGGTGTCTCTGGTGGGTGTATGTGTGGTGGTGTGGTACAGGGTGTGTGGTGTCTCTGGTGGGTGTATGTGTGGTGGTGTGGTACAGGGTGTGTGGTGTCTCTGGTGGGTGTATGTGTGGTGGTGTGGCACAGGGTGTGTGGTGTCTCTGGTGGGTGTATGTGTGGTGATGTGGTACAGGGTGTGTGGTGTCTCTGGTGGGTGTATGTGTGGTGATGTGGTACAGGGTGTGTGGTGTCTCTGGTGGGTGTATGTGTGGTGGTGTGGCACAGGGTGTGTCGTGTCTCTGGTGGGTGTATGTGTAGTGGTGTGGCACAGGGTGTGTGGTGTCTCTGGTGGGTGTATGTGTGGTAGTGTGGCACAGGGTGTGTGGTGTCTCTGGTGGGTGTATGTGCGGTGGTGTGGTACAGGGTGTGTGGTGTCTCTGTCAATCCTACCGTGGCACAGCCAGGAGTGAGACAGCCAGGAGTGTGACACAGACATGAGTAAGATGTAGCTAGAAGGGACGCAGCTAGGACTGTGACACAGCCATCAATGAGGTACAGCCAGAGGTGTACCACTACCAGGAATGAGACACAGTAATGTAGCACAGTCAGAGGTGTAACACACCCAAGAATGAGACACAGTCAGGAGTGTGAGAGTCAGAATGAGACAGCTAGGAGTGTGACACAGCCAAGAATGAGACACAGTCAGGAGTGTGACAGCCAAACGTAAGACAGGCAGGAATATGACATAGCCATGAGTGACATGCAGCCAGAAATAAGACAGCTAAGAGTGCGACATAGCCATGAGTGAGAGACATCCAGGAATTAGAAACATGCAGAAGAGTGACATAGTCTGACGTGAGACAGGAATGAAACAGCGGGAGTGAGACATAGATGAGGACTTTCTGAAGAGAAAAGTAAAGTATTGAGAAAAATACGAAACATGAAACTCTGGGATGAGTGATGGTCCATTGTGGTGGTCGTGTCTGTGTAACTGAACCGTAACTCACACTAAGATAAACATGATGACATATGAGGAATGTGGAGGAATGTGATACATCAGGGAGAGATGAGATACAGAGAAAGGTATAGACATGAGACATAGAGAAGTTTGAGACATGCTTAAGTGACAAATTGAAGCACAGACCAGAGTGGAATATGTATGGAGACGAGTTACATAAGAATGTGAGGCACAGTAACAAGAGACATTAACAACCATTACATAGAAGTAGATAAAGATAGATTATTGATAAAAATGAATGAAAAACAATAAATGTAATTCCAAAGAACGATGAGGCATAGACGAT
This sequence comes from Panulirus ornatus, assembly GCF_036320965.1. Classification (NCBI taxonomy): domain Eukaryota; kingdom Metazoa; phylum Arthropoda; class Malacostraca; order Decapoda; family Palinuridae; genus Panulirus; species Panulirus ornatus. The sequence goes on from NC_092228.1 coordinate 25,462,071, forward strand.
GACCAGACAAGACCAGGACAAAAATAATGAAACATAGACGTTTGGAAATAATGACCAGGGTGTGGCACAGGCGAATGGCACAGTTCCAAGTGCATGTTACCATAGTGCATGGTACCATAGTGCATGGTACTAACTACACCTTCTTATCACACTTAAACCTGAAGACACACTACACACCGTAGCCACCAGCACTCAACCTGACACACTACACACTGTAGCCATCAGCACTCAACCTGACACACTACACACCGTAGCCACCAGCACTCAACCTGACACACTACACACTGTAGCCATCAGCACTCAACCTGACACACTACACACTGTAGCCATCAGCACTAAACCTGACACACTACACACTGTAGCCATCAGCACTCAACCTGACACACTACACACTGTAGCCATCAGCACTCAACCTGACACACTACACACTGTAGCCATCAGCACTCAACCTGACATACTACACACTGTAGCCATCAGCACTCAACCTGACACACTGCACACTGTAGGCATCAGCACTCAACCTGACACACTACACACTGTAGCCATCAGCACTCAACCTGACACACTACACACTGTAGGCATCAGCATTCAACCTGACACACTACACACTGTAGCCATCAGCACTCAACCTGACACACTACACACTGTAGCCATCAGCACTCAACCTGACACACTACACACTGTAGCCATCAGCACTCAACCTGACACACTACACACTGTAGCCATCAGCACTCAACCTGACACACTACACACTGTAGCCATCAGCACTCAACCTGACACACTACACACTGTAGCCATCAGCACTCAACCTGACACACTACACACTGTAGCTATCAGCACTCAACCTGACACACTACACACTGTAGCCATCAGCACTCAACCTGACACACTACACACTGTAGCTATCAGCACTCAACCTGACACACTACACACTGTAGCCATCAGCACTCAACCTGACACACTACACACTGTAGCCATCAGCACTTCTGTGTACCACCTGCTTGTGATGGTCACGTCTAAATTATATCTTAATAAAGTTATAAAAGATATTCATAACCTTCATAACACATATCAACCATCTTTATGTGCGCCACAATCACATTCAACATTCATACATCGAGATTGTATACTTCACACATGATCTCCCTTTAACATCCACACTACACCAACACCCAGGCAGGTACCCCAGCCAGCTAGGCCTCCCTCCCCCAGCCAACACCACGAGGGCAGAACCCTCCCCAGCCAACACCACGAGGGCAGAACCCACCCCAGCCAATACCACGAGGGTAGAACCCTCCCCAGCCAACACCACGGAGGAAGAACCCTCCCCAGCCAACACCACGAGGGCAGAACCCTCCCCAGCCAACACCACGAGGGTAGAACCCTCCCCAGCCAACACCACGGAGGAAGAACCCTCCCCAGCCAATACCACGAGGGTAGAACCCTCCCCAGCCAACACCACGGAGGAAGAACCCTCCCCAGCCAACACCACGAGGGTAGAACCCTCCCCAGCCAACACCACGAGGGCAGAACCCTCCCCAGCCAATACCACGGAGGAAAAACCCTCCCCAGCCAACACCACGAAGGTAGAACCCTCCCCAGCCAACACCACGAGGGCAGAACCCTCCCCAGCCAACACCACGAGGGTAGAACCCTCCCCAGCCAACACCACGAGGGTAGAACCCTCCCCAGCCAGCACCACGAGGGCAGAACCCTCCCCCAGCCAACACCACGAGGGTTGAACCCTCCCCAGCCAACACCACGAGGGCAGAACCCTCCCCAGCCAATACCACGGAGGAAAAACCCTCCCCAGCCAACACCACGAGGGTAGAACCCTCCCCAGCCAACACCACGAGGGCAGAACCCTCCCCAGCCAATACCACGGAGGAAAAACCCTCCCCAGCCAACACCACGAGGGTAGAACCCTCCCCAGCCAACACCACGAGGGCAGAACCCTCCCCAGCCAACACCACGAGGGCAGAACCCTCCCCAGCCAACACCACGAGGGTTGAACCCTCCCCAGCCAACACCACGAGGGCAGAACCCTCCCCAGCCAATACCACGGAGGAAAAACCCTCCCCAGCCAACACCACGAGGGCAGAACCCTCCCCAGCCAACACCACGAGGGCAGAACCCTCCCCAGCCAACACCACGAGGGCAGAACCCTCCCCAGCCAACACCACGAGGGTAGAACCCTCCCCAGCCAACACCACGGAGGAAGAACCCTCCCCAGCCAACACCACGAGGGTAGAACCCTCCCCAGCCAACACCACGAGGGCAGAACCCTCCCCCAGCCAATACCACGGAGGAAAAACCCTCCCCAGCCAACACCACGAGGGCAGAACCCTCCCCAGCCAACACCACGAGGGCAGAACCCTCCCCCAGCCAACACCACGAGGGTTGAACCCTCCCCAGCCAACACCACGAGGGTTGAACCCTCCCCAGCCAACACCACGAGGGCAGAACCCTCCCCAGCCAACTCCACGAGGGCAGAACCCTCCCCAGCCAACACCACGAGGGTAGAACCCTCCCCAGCCAACACCACGAGGGTAGAACCCTCCCCAGCCAACACCACGAGGGAAGAACCTTCCCCAGCCAACACCATGAGGGAAGAACCCTCCCCAGCCAACACCACGAGGGCAGAACCCTCCCCAGCCAACACCATGAGGGAAGAACCCTCCCCAGCCAACACCACGAGGGCAGAACCCTCCCCAGCCAACACCATGAGGGAAGAACCTTCCCCAGCCAACACCATGAGGGTAGAACCCTCCCCAGCCAACACCACGAGGGAAGAACCTTCCCCAGCCAACACCATGAGGGCAGAACCCTCCCCAGCCAACTCCACGAGGGTAGAACCCTCCCCAGCCAACACCATGAGGGCAGAACCCTCCCCAGCCACCACCACGAGGGAAGAACCTTCCCCAGCCAACACCATGAGGGTAGAACCCTCCCCAGCCAACACCACGAGGGAAGAACCTTCCCCAGCCAACACCATGAGGGCAGAACCCTTCCCAGCCAACACCACGAGGGTAGAACCCTCCCCAGCCAACACCACGAGGGCAGAACCCTCCCCAGCCAACTCCACGAGGGCATAACCCTCCCCAGCCAACAACATGAGGGTAGAACCCTCCCCAGCCAACACCACGAGGGTAGAACCCTCCCCAGCCAACACCACGAGGGCAGAACCCTCCCCAGCCAACTCCACGAGGGCAGAACCCTCCCCAGCCAACACCACGAGGGTAGAACCCTCCCCAGCCAACACCACGAGAGCAGAACCTTCCCCAGCCAACACCACGAGGGCAGAACCTTCCCCAGCCAACAACCAATATTGTATATATATATATATATATATATATATATATATATATATATATATATATATATATATATATATATATATATATATATATACAATATTGGTTGTAACAACCTGCCTGCTTCCATCACCACAATATTGGTTGTGTCTGTGAAAATAACATCACTTTTCAAACCTCCGATATTGATCCATTCTACTGTTTGTGGCACAGATTTGGACAAAGTATCTTTGGATCAAAAGAGATATTTGGATTAATGAAGGATTCATTGCAGAATAGTAATCAATGAGAACTATGTCACGGCCGGGTGTTAAGATGATTAATGATGACCATATGATTATTGGAATTAAGATGATTAATGATGACCGTATGATTATTGGGTGTTAAGATGATTAATGATGACCATATGATTATTGGAGTTAAGATGATTAATGATGACCGTATGATTATTGGGTGTTAAGATGATTAATGATGACCATATGATTATTGGAGTTAAGATGATTAATGATGACCATATGATTATTGGGTGTTAAGATGATTAATGATGACCGTATGATTATTGGGTGTTAAGATGATTAATGATGACCATATGATTACTGCAGTTAAGATGATTAATGATGACCATATGATTATTGGGTGTTAAGATGATTAATGATGACCATATGATTATTGGAGTTAAGATGATCAATGATGACCATATGATTATTGGAGTTAAGATGATTAATGATGACCGTATGATTATTGGGTGTTAAGATGATTAATGATGACCATATGATTATTGGAGTTAAGATGATTAATGATGACCATATGATTATTGGGTGTTAAGATGATTAATGATGACCATATGATTATTGGGTGTTAAGATGATTAATGATGACCATATGATTATTGGAGTTAAGATGATTAATGATGACCATATGATTATTGGGTGTTAAGATGATTAATGATGACCATATGATTACTGCAGTTAAGATGATTAATGATGACCATATGATTATTTGGTGTTAAGATGATTAATGATGACCATATGATTATTGGAGTTAAGATGATCAATGATGACCATATGATTATTGGGTGTTAAGATGATCAATGATGACCATATGATTATTGGGTGTTAAGATGATTAATGATGACCATATGATTACTGGAGGTAAGATGATTAATGATGACCATATGATTACTGGAGTTAAGATGATTAATGATGACCATATGATTACTGGAGTTAAGATGATTAATGATGACCATATGATTACTGGAGTTAAGATGATTAATGATGCCCATATGATTACTGGAGTTAAGATGATTAATGATGACCATATGATTACTGGAGTTAAGATGATTAATGATGACCATATGATTACTGGAGGTAAGATGATTAATGATGACCATATGATTACTGGAGTTAAGATGATTAATGATGACCATATGATTACTGGAGGTAAGATGATTAATGATGACCATATGATTACTGGAGTTAAGATGATTAATGATGACCATATGATTACTGGAGGTAAGATGATTAATGATGACCGTATGATTACTGGAGTTAAGATGATTAATGATGACAATATGATTACTGCGGTTGATTAATAATGACCATATGATTACTGGAGTTAAGATGATTAATGATGACCGTATGATTACTGGAGGTAAGATGATTAATGATGACGATATGATTACAAGTGTTAATATGATTAATGAGAACCATATGATTACTGGGTGTTAAGATGATTAATGAGAACCATATTGCTAGTAGATGAGATGGTTAAAGAGAACTTTGTCATGCTTAGTGTTAAGATGATTAATGAGAACATTTTCATTTCTGAATGTTAAGATGATTAATGAGAACCTCAATGCTTTGTGCTAAGGTGATTAATGAGAACTAAATTCTTCTATGTTATGGTGATTAACAAGAAGCATTTTTCTGGGTGTTTAGATGATTATTAAGGACCATATTGCTAATAGTTGAGATGATTAATAAGATCCTTATCATTACTGAGAGTTAGGATGATCAATGAATATTCATCATTGCTGGGGATTAAGATGATTAATGAAAGTTTATCCTTTCTGAGTGTTAAGATTATTTATGAGATTTTATCATTGTTGGATGATTAATAAGCGCATGATTCATCGCTCCAAGTTTGGGTTATCAAGTGGAAGATAATTCATTGCTAAGATAGTTTGTAACCTCATCATGCATCACAAACTTGGCTTGTAATGTTATGAATTATTTGAAAACTTCTCTCGTTTTATAGGTGTCATAATGATGGCCTTCTGGAGAGAGAGAGAGAGAGAGAGAGAGAGAGAGAGAGAGAGAGGCCTTCATCTACCTAGTCTACCAAATATCCCACAACAAGTTTCTTTCATCTCCTATTTTCTCTGTTGTTGTTGTTGTTGTTGTTGTTGTTGTTGTTGGGTGTAGCTAGAGCCGGAGAAGAGAACAAAGACCAGCTTCCACACTCCTCGCCCCGGGCCAAGCATTGCTATTCTTTTCCTTCTTTCTTAAGTCTTACATAAATACAGTATATTAAAATCCCTCTCCTTGAAGTGAATATAATGAATGTTATACATTACTCTCCTGATTGTCTTCCATTGTGCACATCATTTTTCACACCTTTCAACATTATTAATACTGTTGCTACTAGCAATGTAGAGTTAAGTTATAAATCTCTCATACGTATGATACTAGCAATGTAGAGTTGTTATGAATCTCTCCAACGTATGATACTAGCAATGTAGAGTTGTTATGAATCTCTCCAACGTATGATACTAGCAATGTAGAGTTGTTATGAATCTCTCCAACGTATGATACTAGCAATGTAGAGTTGTTATGAATCTCTCCAACGTATGATACTAGCAATGTAGAGTTGTTATGAATCTCTCCAACGTATGATACTAGCAATGTAGAGTTGTTATGAATCTCTCCAACGTATGATACTAGCAATGTAGAGTTGTTATGAATCTCTCCAACGTATGATACTAGCAATGTAGAGTTGTTATGAATCTCTCCAACGTATGATACTAGCAATGTAGAGTTGTTATGAATCTCTCCAACGTATGATACTAGCAATGTAGAGTTGTTATGAATCTCTCCAACGTATGATACTAGCAATGTAGAGTTAAGTTATAAATCTCTCCAACGTATGATACTAGCAATGTAGAGTTAAGTTATAAATCTCTCCAACGTATGATACTAGCAATGTAGAGTTAAGTTATAAATCTCTCATACGTATGATACTAGCAATGTAGAGTTGTTATGAATCTCTCCAACGTATGATACTAGCAATGTAGAGTTGTTATGAATCTCTCCAACGTATGATACTAGCAATGTAGAGTTGTTATGAATCTCTCCAACGTATGATACTAGCAATGTAGAGTTGTTATGAATCTCTCCAACGTATGATACTAGCAATGTAGAGTTGTTATGAATCTCTCCAACGTATGATACTAGCAATGTAGAGTTGTTATGAATCTCTCCAACGTATGATACTAGCAATGTAGAGTTGTTATGAATCTCTCCAACGTATGATACTAGCAATGTAGAGTTGTTATGAATCTCTCCAACGTATGATACTAGCAATGTAGAGTTAAGTTATAAATCTCTCCAACGTATGATACTAGCAATGTAGAGTTAAGTTATAAATCTCTCCAACGTATGATACTAGCAATGTAGAGTTAAGTTATAAATCTCTCCAACGTATGATACTAGCAATGTAGAGTTAAGTTATAAATCTCTCCAACGTATGATACTAGCAATGTAGAGTTAAGTTATAAAACTCTCCACCACATAATTGTTTGTGAAAGAGAAGAGAGAGGCATTTGGACGATTTTTGCAGGGAAATAATGCAAATGAGTGGGAGATGTATAAAAGAAAGAGGCAGGAGGTCAAGAGAAAGGTGCAAGAGGTGAAAAAGAGGGCAAATGAGAGTTGGGGAGAGAGAGTATCATTAAATTTTAGGGAGAATAAAAAGATGTTTTGGAAGGAGGAAAATAAAGTGCGTAAGACAAGGGAGCAAATGGGAACATCAGTGAAGGGGGCTAATGGGAAGGTGATAACAAGTAGTGGTGATGTGAGAAGGAGATGGAGTGAGTATTTTGAAGGTTTGTTGAATGTGTTTGATGATAGAGTGGCAGATATAGGGTGTTTTGGTCGAGGTAGTGTGCAAAGTGAGAGGGTCACGGAGAATGATTTGGTGAAGAGGGAAGAGGTAGTAAAAGCTTTGCGGAAGATTAAAGCCGGCAAGGCAGCAGGTTTGGATGGTATTGCAATGGAATTTATTAAAAAAAGGGGGTGACTGTATTGTTGACTGGTTGGGAAGGTTATTCAATGTATGTATGATTCATGTTAAGGTGCCTGAGGATTGGTGGAATGCTTGCGTTGTGCCAGAGTACAAAGGCAAAGAGGATAAAAGTGAGTGCTCAAATTACAGAGGTATAAGTTTGTTGAGTATTCCTGGTAAATTATATGGGAGGGTATTGATTGAGAGGGTGAAGGCATGTACAGAGCATCAGATTGGGGAAGAGCAGTGTGGTGTCAGAAGTGGTAGAGGATGTGTGGATCAGGTGTTTGCTTTGAAGAATGTATGTGAGAAATACTTAGAAAAGCAAATGGATTTGTATGTAGCATTTATGGATCTGGAGAAGGCATATGATAGAATTGATAGAGATGCTCTGTGGAAGGTATTAAGAATATATGGTGTGGGAGGCAAGTTGTTAGAAGCAGTGAAAAGTTTTTATCGAGGATGTAAGGCATGTGTACGTGTAGGAAGAGAGGAAAGTGATTGGTTCTCAGTGAATGTAGGTTTGCGGCAGGGGTGTGTGATGTCTCCATGGTTGTTTAATATGTTTATAGATGGGGTTGTTAGGGAGGTAAATGCAAGAGTTTTGGAAAGAGGGGCAAGTATGCAGTCTATTGTGGATGAGAGATCTTGGGAAGTGAGTCAGTTGTTGTTCGCTGATGATACAGCGCTGGTGGCCGATTCATGTGACAAACTGCAGAAGCTGGTGACTGAGTTTGGTAAAGGGTGTGAAAGAAGAAAGTTGAGAGTAAATGTGAATAAGAGCAAGGCTATTAGGTACAGTAGGGTTGAGGGTCAAGTCAATTGGGAGGTAAGTTTGAATGGAGAGAAACTGGAGGAAGTGAAGTGTTTTAGATATCTGGGAGTGGATTTGGCAGCGGATGGAACCATGGAAACGGAAATGAATCATAGGGTGGCGGAGGGGGCGAAAATTCTGGGAGCGTTGAAAAATGTGTGGAAGTAAAGAACGTTATCATGGGAAGCAAAAATGGCTATGTTTGAAGGAATAGTGGTTCCAACAATGTTGTATGGTTGCGAGGCGTGGGCTATAGATAGAGTTGTGCGGAGAAGGGTGAATATGTTGGAAATGAGATGTTTGAGGACAATATGTGGTGTGAGGTGGTTTGATCGAGTAAGTTATAATAGGGTAAGAGAGATGTGTGGTAATAAAAAGTGTGGTTGAGAGAGCAGAAGAGGGTGTTTTGAAATGGTTTGGTCACACGGAGAGAATAAGTGAGGAAAGATTGACCAAGAGGATATATGTGTCAGAGGTGGAGGGAACGAGGAGAAGTGGGAGACCAAAGTGGAGGTGGAACGATGGAGTGAAAAAGATTCTGAGTGATTGGGGCCTGAACATGCAGGAGGGTGAAAGGCGTGCAAGGAACAGAGTGAATTGGAACGATGTGGTATATCGGGGTCGACGTGCTGTCAATGGATTGAACCAGGGCATATATATGTATATATATATATATATATATATATATATATATATATATATATATATATATATATATATATATATATATATATATATATATATATATATATATATATATATAAACACGAAACTGCAAACGCTTCATCCTGTTTCCCTGCAGGACCAGGCCCTCCCTCCCTCCCATCACCACTGGAAACGTTTCATCCTGTCTACCTGCAGGACCAGACCCCCGTCCCTCCCATCACCACTGGAAACGTTTCATCCTGTCTCCCTGCAGGACCAGACTCTCCCTCACTCCTATCACCACTGGAAACCCTTCATCCTGTCTCCCTGCAGGACCAGACCCTCTCTCCTTTCCATCACCGCTGGTAACGCTTCATCCTGTCTCCCTGCAGGACCAGACCCTCTCTCCTTCCCATCACCGCTGGAAACGCTTCATCCTGTCTCCCTGCAGGACCAGACCCTCTCTCCTTCCCATCACCGCTGGAAACGCTTCATCCTGGGTCCCTGCAGGACCAGACCCTCTCTCCTTCCCATCACCGCTGGAAACGCTTCATCCTGGGTGCCTGGTTTCCTCCCCTGGGATATGGTTCTTCCTCCCTCCCTCCAGCCTCATCTTCCTGGCCTGCCAACTGTGGCTCAGTCCAGGCTGGAGTTGCCAACACCTTCCTCTCTCTCTCTCTCTCTCTCTCTCTCTCTCTCTCTCTCTCTCTCTCTCTCTCTCTCTCTCTCTCTCTCTCTCTCTCTCTCTCTCTCTCTCTCTCTCTCTCTCTCTCTCTCTCTCTCTCTCTCTCTCTCTCTCTCTCTCTCTCTCTCTCTCTCTCTCTCTCTCTCTCTCCATGTTTACCTTCTTCCACGGAAACCCTATTGATCTCTGGCAATCTTCCTCCTCATCCTCCTTCTACTACTACTATTACTACTACTACCATTATTACTACTACTGCTACTACTACTTTTATCACTACTACTACTACTATTACTACTACTACCATTATTACTACTACTGCTACTACTACTTTTATCACTACTACTACTACTATTACTACTACTACCATTATTACTACTACTACTACTACTATTACTACTACTACCTACTATTACTACTACTAGCTATTACTACTTTATCACTACTACTACTACTATTACTACTACTACCATTATTACTACTACTGCTACTACTACTGTTATCACTACTACTACTACTATTACTACTACTACCATTACTACTACTACTACTACTACTACTGTTATCACTACTACTACTACTA